>NC_134111.1:6904375-7208359 GCF_040939455.1 Microcebus murinus
GTAACGTTTGGAGGCCCTGCCTTTAGGCAGATAAGTGAGCTCAGAGAAAACCTGCGCCTGAATCTGCTCTTCCCCAATGCCCACCATTCAAAGTAAACAACATATCAAAGCGGCATATTTTGGGGTGGCATTTCCTGAATTACTTCACTTAGGTCTGGGAGGAACCTTAACATAGGCAGTGTGGCCACACCAAGCCCCTGGAAATATAGCGATGCTTAAATTAGTATGCATAGTTTTTGCATGTTAAATGAATAAGTGTAGATCAAGATACACCATTAATCCCTTTGCCTCTGATAAATTATTTTGCATAAATTGTATCTAGGGACTCACATTCTGAGATCCACAGGACAATATGACTTGGAGCACCACCCGAGTATAATATTTTAGAATAATTTGTAGAAAAACATCATAATGTAGTCTTTTTCTGCCACAACCTCACACACAGCAAGATTACCAATAGCAGGGAATTTAGCCATGTCTAGTATGTAGAAAATAAAAGGAAATCTCAGGATTCACATTTTCTAAAAATTTAATTGTAGATATATTTTACAATCCCAGTTCTTCAGGGGTGGGACATTTTGGACCAAGCAAGATACAAAAAGAGACAAGGTTTTCTATTCCAGAAGGCTGGCATTGAGATAAGTTGCCTACATGCATCCAAATTACGGACAGGAAATAGAGACTGAAATCCCAAATTGCTGGAGAAGCCAAAAATCACCCTGGGAAACTATGATTTTGTAGTTAGCAGAAGTTGGTTCTAGTTACTGTTGTATGATGCGACATCCAGCAAGTTACTTTTTTTTCTCATCTAGAAAATGAGATATGTCTCAAAAAAGCTTTAAAATTAAAAAGCATTTATATAATATGATTCAGGTATCCAGTAGAGTGGCATTCAGTGGTTGGTAAGTGAATAATAATCCCCTTCAAATGCAGAGTGGGACTGGTTCAGAGAAGAAAAAATAATAAGAAGCAAAGTAGGAAGGGTTAGGCCAAATACTTGCCTGGAAATGTGTTCTGAATTAGCTTTACTGCCCCTCCACTATATACTCTGTGAACTGCGAGGCGAGATTAATGGTGGGCATAAGTTGCAAATCATTTAAACTGATGTGGTCCTAGAAAGCTGCATTCCAATCCAATGGCACATGTGTACCAGGGAGCTTTTCATTTCAATGAATATTTAATGAAAACTTTTGTAAAATGAATATCTTCCCCAAATGCTGCTTAGCTTCTTTGTATTGTTTCACAGCAAGGTTATATAAAAAGTAGACACACACACGTACACATACATGTGTACACAGACATACATATTTGGTCAAAGTTAGTAGACTATGAAAAATATTGTTTTATACATGCCCCATTCTAAAACTTTCAGCTAATTTCTATCAAATTTATGTTTTCTGTCACCAAGCATACTCAATGATGCAAAAGACTAATTTCAGACAACTTAACCTTGTATCTACCCAAGCGACGTTGCCTTCAACATGGAGAAAAGCATTTTTAAAAGCTTGGCTCCCACCTTACAGATATCTTACGAAAGAATGTCATGGTTAGATTGTACAATCCTAGCTGTGTGCTGGCGGTGCTGAGCCACTGTGTCCACCTTGTGGAGGATGGTTTTACCCCACTGAGTAATCCCACCTACAGAAGAAAATTCTTCTTTCTGGGTTTGGAAGGGAGTTTGTTTAGAGTAGGCATGTGTTCGAGGCTTCTAAACCCATCCTTTTAAATCACTTAGGGAAATGCCTCCCAATGGAGCTCATTTCCAGAATAATTTCAGAAAGCTGGTGCTGAAAGGGCAAGCTACTAAGTCATTTTACAGTAGAAGCTCTCTGAACTGACTTCTACTTAATAATCCACTGAATTAACCTACACTCTGTAGACCTCACAGACTGATGTTAATAGCATCCTGAATACTCCTTGCTAGTAAATTCCTGTCTAATATGGCTACACAATTCTGTTCCCACCATATGTGCTTGTTTCCAGAATTTCTTCACTTTATGCAATTTAATTAAATATTATATGAACAAATTTCAAATGAGTGCAATAAGGAAAAAAGATCTTTATTTTCTTCTCTCTCACTGCCCTTTTCTTTCTTTTACCATTTTAAATTATAAAAACTGTTGAATGATTTGGAAATCCTTCATGACATTGAATTTAGGGAGAAGTTATTTCAGTGCGTCTTCTTTATTGGGGTCCTCAATATAGATTTCTAGAATTAATTTTGGATTAAAAATGATACCTGAGCCTTTATGTTCTGTCCATCATCATAACAACACTTACTAATGTACTTAATTTTTTCCCTTTAATTTCATCCTATTTTATTTTATTTTCCCCTTTCCCCTTTATACTCTCATCCTTCCTTCTCTCTCCTTTCCTCTCAGTTCACTTCTTGATTTCATATAAAACTTGCTCCCCCCGCCCCTGCCCATGTGGCAATGGGTTTGATCTTCAGGCTTCATTATGATAAACTAGTGTGTTTCCAAAGACAGTCCTGGACTGCGGGATAGAATAGTCTGGGGTTTAGTCCCAGTTCTTCTGCCAATTTTCTATGGCTTTAGGCAAGCCATACAACCTCTAATGTGTGTCAGTATATCCATCTCTAAAATATGCAAGATTCATTATTAATGCTACCAGCTACTACATACATTTGATATGCTAATACTTTAAGAACTGTTTAAATAAAAAGGCATCACTATAATCAACTCCTTTTCAGCCATAGGGGAGTAATTTTGTTTAGAAACTGAATGTAAGAGACAGACAACACTTCCAGCCTAGATTCATTTCAAATAAATTTTAAAAATCTTGTGTCTTCACCTATTTCAAGTATCATAGAGCTTTGAACTTACCTTTGGTGACTGGAAAATGAACACATGCTGCCTAAAACAATAGTATTCTGAGGCTCTCTGCCTTCTCCTTTCCATGGTGTTTTAGATTTATTGAGTTTGAACTCAAGTGAGTGGCCACCTGCCACACACTTAACTGATGATTCAGTTAGTATTTTCCTTGGCTAGGAAGGTCTGCATTTCACTGTTCCATCAACACTGAGCAGATTGAAATGTAGCCAGGGTCCAAATTTAAGGCCTATGGAAAATATTTCCAAGGATGTCAGGATCAGGTTGGTTCTATCTATATTTTATTATTTCTTGCCATTCTTCACAATTACAACATTTCTGGCAAGAAAATGAAACTCCTAAATTCAATACATACACCTAGGGAGAGCTGCTGGTAGTCAATCTTACAAGCACAGAGTAAAAGGCCTTAGAGGAAAAATATACACATTGAATGGAGACAGAGGGATTTCAGTTTTTCCAAAATGATCAAAAGCTCTCCTTGCAATTGCTACATATCTTCAGGAAGCATCTTTCCTTTGTTGTTTAATATCCACAATTTATGTTGCAAATAAATATCACCAGGCCTCAAGCAATAGTAAGGTGGAGGAGAGACACAGGTCAAAGAGGTAATGCTTTGAGGTCCTGCCTAATCAATACCTTAATACAACAAGTGATAAATAAGCAATGTATCTTTTTAGTTCTCTGGTTCTTACTTTCATCTCACACACACACACACACACACACACACACACACACACACTCATTCACAGACAAATTCTGGATTTTCATGCACAAATTTCTGGTAAAATGCCAGGGCACAGGCAGAAAGAAACTTGTGGAAACTCCTCTATGGCTATTTATTACCACAATAGCCAGTGATGGCTAAAGACTGCTTGCACAGCACAGGACTTCCAGAGATAATTTCCCCTCAGCTCCTTATCTTTCAGTACATTTTCTGGGGACTTCTATTCTACTAGTTTGAGATCCCCTCTGACATGCCTATCATTAGGTAGTATTGATTTGTCATTATTGAGCTTTTCCATTTTAATCACAGAACTAATACATGCTTACATGAAAAATTTCAAATGAGATGGATGAATGAAGGGGAAAGCAAGAAGTTCCTTTCAGCCCCTTTTCTATTTTCTTGTGTCTAGTCCCTCTTCCCAAACACTAATTTTATACATAACTACTGCTAATAATTAGGGCTTCATCTTAACAAGCATTTTTTGTTCTAGGCACATATGGGGTCTTTGTATTTGCATTGCAATACTGTTGATTTTTTTTTTCCTTTATAGTAAAGCTTCTGTAACATTCTGTGT
The DNA here is from genome assembly GCF_040939455.1 of Microcebus murinus. Classification (NCBI taxonomy): domain Eukaryota; kingdom Metazoa; phylum Chordata; class Mammalia; order Primates; family Cheirogaleidae; genus Microcebus; species Microcebus murinus. Next base: position 6,908,526 of record NC_134111.1, read on the forward strand.
CAATGCATACACATTTAATACATTCTTTTTAGTGACTCCATATAATTCCTAACAATAACTATGTTGTAATTTATTTTACTATGCTCGGTTTGCTCTCACTTAGATTATTTTTAATTTCACTGTTACAAACAGTGAAACATTTATGTTCATCCGCAAAAGTATTTCCAGAATGACATGTGAAAAATAGAATTTCTGAATCAAAGGGTATGCATATTTAAAATCCAGAGTGGTTGAACTAATATTCCCTCTATACCTACAATTTATGACAATAGCCATTCTATATCCTCATTCCTATGGCAACCTCAAATCATCAAACTCTGTAAAATTTTGCCAATCCGGGTAGATTGTATTATTTTAATTTATTTGTCTTTAATTGCTAGTGAAATTGGATATCTTTTTTACATATTCACTGACCATATATATGTTTTATTTTATCAATTGTTAGTCTTTATTCTTTGTCCATTATTTTCTGTTTTTCTTTGTTATTCGCATAACTTTTTTATAAATTTTAGATATTAATTTCTTGTTAGATGTACAAGTTGTATTTTTTTTAAGTATGTGGCTTGTCTTTTTATTATATTTATGGTATCTTTTGCTGTTCAACTTTTATTGTCTTTATATAGTCAAATTTCCTAATATTTTCTTTATGGCACTTGGAGGTTTTTCTTGCTTGCTAAGGCCTTACTTGATCCCAAATCAATGCAATATACTACTTTTTATGCTTTTATAATTCTGTTTCTAATATTAGATTTTTAACCCATCTCCCATTTATTTTGACTATAGTGTAAGGCAGGGATTTAGGTATATGTCCCAATAATAGATATTGAAAATTTCATCTATTTGCATTAATTAGAAATACTACTATTATTATGTAATTAAATATACATGTTTTGGGCTCTCTAGTCTGTTCCATTAATATATTTGTCAATTTTTAAGTATTACTCCGTAATTTTAATATAGGTTTAAACTGTCTGTTAATATTTAGAAGAACCATTTTTTTGTTATTCTTCCACTAAGAAAACCTGAATATTCTGACATACACATTTCATAAATGAATACTATGAAGATTTTAATGTGAATTGCATAAATTTATAGATTGTTTTGAAATACTTAATATTTTAAGTCTTCTAATAGAAACATTATTCTATGTATTAAGTTCTTTATTTTTTTTAGTGTTTAGTAGTTCCTTAGAATTTCTTTTTAATTTATGCCTAGGAAATTTGTAACATTCATTAACACTAGTAATTTTAATTTACTATAAATTGGGTGTTTTTGAAGTTAAAAATTCTCTTATAATTGATTATTTCAATAAGAGAGCTTTTGATTTTCATTTTTCTTACATCCTGATAATTTATTAAATACTCATTAGTTCTAATAGCTTATAATAGTTTACTGTCTTAGGTATGATATATGACAATTATATCCATGGTCATTAATAATTAATGATAATTAATTAATAATATTAACCTTTAGACCTCATTTCCTTTCTTCTCCAATTACATTGGTTAGTGCTGCCAAACAATGTTGAATATCCATGTTAATCTACAAATTCTTCTTTATTATTCTTTGGGGTTTCTAATGACTTCTGATTTAGTATGAATTTAGTGTGAGTTCAGAATAATAAGCTTTGTCAAGCCAAATGAGGTTTAAAATATTAACTTTACTCACTGAAGGGCAAGGAACTGATAACTCCCACAACGTTAAATTTAACAATGCAGCTTCAACTCTGTCACATATTCCCAAATTAAACTTACCCATTAATGCATGGGTGAAGAAGTTTAAATAGAAAGAGTGCAAAACTATATCTACAAAATGGAGTAATAAAAGGAAAAATAACTTATTTTAGCTGAACCTATGCAGGTGATAAAAAGTAAGGGTGCCTGGCACATGCAGACGCTGGCCTTCATGCAGAAAATCTTTCCGGAGCACCCAGGGAGCGTTAGGTGCTCTTCTAGGTCAGCGGCTTGTGATATTAGAAAAAACATTGCATGGAACTGACCACACAAAACTTTCGTTTTAGAGGAGATGGCAATAATAAACACATAAACAGATAAATATACAAGAGAGGACCTGTGTGAGGAACAAAATAATGCAGAGTAAGGGCAGATGTGTCCATGGAGCATATATGTTATCATTTTATAGAGAATTTTCAAAGAATGTCTTTCTGATAACATAGCAGTTATGCAGCGATCTGAACAAGTTAAAAAGTGAGGAAAGAGAAAAATGACAGATTAGGGATCTCCAAGTTCTCATTGCTCCACAGAAGCATCATAAACAACAAAAAGGCAGAGATATTATCCAAAGTAACTGTTTTGTAACTCTGGAGCCTGTTTGAATGCTTGCTGCTAATAAGGGAATAACTTAGCTGAAAAATTGTCTGATATCAGTCAGTTTCAGCCTGCAACATGGCAGCAGCTATCCACCCCCCACCATGCGGCCTTATAACAGGCAGCTGTGGGGATAGGAGCTACACTTCTGGTGTGGTTTGCTACAGCCAGCCTGAACAGTAAGGACTTTGTCTTCCACATATCAGAGTTCTAGGTTATGACTGCAGATTCCTGCTTCTGATCAGGGAAGTGAAGACACAGAGGCTGGCTGTCACTACCTCAAACCACATCAGCTGAAGTGGATTCTGGGGGATTTCAAAGAGCTATACTTGTTTTAGTACCTATTTTTTATAAAAGACAAACAAGCATGCAGAGGGTTTGGCAAGCCATGGTGTGTGCTAAGGAAAACACACAGCCTCATGAAAAAAACCTGAGAAGACCTTAAACTTTCACCCCAGGCTGGTCCTGAACACCTTAAAACAAAAAAAGCAAACCCTGGGAAACAGGGAGAATATAATCTCCAGTGTTATATTATAAGATTCAAATGTCTAATTTTCAACAACAGGAAAGAAAATTATAACATATGTAAAGAAAAAAGAAAGTTTGCTCTATTCCTAGGAAAAAGAAATTAACAGTAAATGTACCCGAGGAAGGTGAAATTCTTTGGCTTTACTAAACAAAAACTTTTAAACAACTAAATCAAAGATATTCTAAGAGCTAAAGGAATATTTGAACAAAAAGAAAATTTCAGTAAAGAGAAAAAAAATTATAAAAAAGGAGCCAAAAAAGAAATTCTGGAGCTTAAAGATACAATAACTATTAATGTAAAGAAAAATATACAACTGGAATTTAAAAGATTTGAGCAAACAGAAGAAAGAATGTATGAATATGAAGATAAGACATTTGAAATGATCAAGTCTGATAAACAGAAAGAAAAAGGAATAAAGAAAAGTGGATAGACCCTAAGGGATTTATGGGATTGCATAGTGCAGACTGATATACATTGTGGGAATCCTAGAAGGAAAAGTGAGTGATAAAGAAACAGAACATTTGAAGAAATAATCAATAAAAAAAATCCCAAATTTTATGAAAAACATGAATCTATAAATTCAAAAAGCTCAACAAATTCCAAATAGAATTAATTCAGAGATATACCAAAGGAATTATAATAAAATTCTTGAGTGCCATAAAGCAAAGAAGATCATCAATAATACTTTGGAGTCAAGAAGGTAGTGGGATGATATATTTAAATTACTGAAAGAAAAAATTTGGCCCTGTGAATTCTATATCCAGTAAAATTGCCCTTCAAAATTAAGAGAGAAATTATAGCATTCTGAAATAAATATAAACCGAAGGAGTTCATTACCACTATATCTGTCCTACAGAAATACTAAAGAAAGTCTATTAGCTTGAGATAAATGGATTCTAGATGGTAACTCAAAGCTGTCAGAAGATATAGAGACTATGGTGAAGGTAAATACATAAGCATATAAAAAATAAATATTATTGTAACTTTTGTTTTATATATCTATTTTTCTAATTTTATGATATTTACCATACAAAGATATAAAACAATTATAAATGTATGTTATTGGGCACATATAAAGATATAATTGTGACATAAATAATATATAGAGGTAGGAGACATATGTTTACAGAAGTAAAGTTTTTTCCATATAATTGAAGTTAATTTGGAATCAATTTGAATTAGATGGTTATAATATTGGGATGTTATATGTAAACCCATAGTAGTTAGAATGAAATATTTAGAATATCCACAAAATGAACTTAGAAAGGAAATCAAAATATATTATTATAAAATTTTAACTGAACCCCAAAAATAGGGAGCAAAAGAGGAAATGTAGAACAAAAATGCTATAATATATATAGAAAAAAAATTAGCAAAATAACAAAGATAATTCCTTCCTTGTCAGTAATTGCTTTAAATATGAATGAATAAAAGTTAGTAAAAATGCAAAAATTTGTAGAATAGAGAAATATTCATAATCTAATTATTTTCTGTCTACGAAAGAATGTTTTAGATCTCTAGACACATATAGACTAAAAGAAACAGAGAAGCAAAGACTGAGGGAATTTGTCAAAACAAACCAGCCCTGCGGGAAGTACTCAGAATTGCATTACACATGGATCAGCACAATACACACTCACCAGTATAAAATCATCCAAAAGATAAAAGTCAAAGACCAGATACCACAATGTCTCAAGACATAAAAAATAAAACAACAAAGTTCAACTCAACAGGATGAACAGAAATCTGCCACACTTGTCAATTCTTTCAATAAATGACTTAAACTGCTCACTGAAGAGATATAAGCTGGCCAAATGGATAACTATAAATACACCAAGTATCTGCTATCTTCAGGAAACACATCTAACCCACAAAGACTCAATCAGACTCAAGGTGAAGGGATGGAAAACAATATTCCATGCAAATGGAAACCAAAGAAACCTGGTATAGCAGTTCTCATATCAGATAACTTAGTCTTCAAATCAACAAAAGTAATTATAAATATTTACACACCCAACACATGTGCACCCAGATTCATAAAGCAAATCCTACTCAATTTAAACAAAATGATAAGCAACAGCTTTGTAATAGCTGAGGACTGCAACACCCCACTGACAGAATAGGACAGATCTTTCAAACAGAAAACAAATCAAGAAACAATGAACTTAAACAGAACTGTAGAACAAATGGGCCTGACAGACATTTACAGAACATTCCACCCAAAAACCTCTGAATATACATTTTTCTCATCAGCTCATGAGGCATTTTCTAAGACTGACCACATCCTAGGCCACAAAACATGCCTCAACAAAGTTAAAAAAATAGAAATTATACCATGGATCTTCCCAGATGATAGTAGAACAAAATTAAAAAGCAACTCCAACAGAAACACTCATCTCTACATAAAGTCATGGAAACTAAACAACCTATTGCTGAATAATTATTGGGTCAAGGAGGAAATTAAGATGGAAGTGAAAAGATTCTTTGAGCTAAATATTAAAGGGGACATAGTTATCAAAATCTGTGGGGCACAGCTAAAGCAGTCCTGAGAGGAAAATTCATAGCCTTAAATGTCTAGATCCAAAAGGCAGAAAGATTGCAAATCAATACTCTAATGATTTGACTCAAAAAACTGAAAAATAAGAGCAAACCAATTCAAACCTAGCAGAAAAAAAAGTAACCAAGATCAGAGTAGAACTAAATGAAATTGATAACAAAAGAACTATGTGAAAGATTAATGAAATAAAAAGCTGACTATTTGAAAAGATAAACAAAATTGGCATCCTTCTTATTAGTTTAACCAGAAACAGAAAAGAAAGTATTCTAACAGACTCAATCAGAAATGAAAAAGGATAGATTATAACCGATACCACAGAAAAACCAAATATCATCTCTGAATACTGTAAAAATCTCTATGCACATATACTTGAAAACATTAAGGAAATGGACAAATTATTAAAAACACACAGCCTCCCTAGGCTAATCAGGAAGAAATATAGCATCTGAACAGACCAATATCAAGTATTGAAATTGAAGCAGAGATAAAAAAAAAAAAAAAAAACCTTCCTAAAAGGAAGTCCCAGACCAGATGTTTTCACACCCAAACTATATAAGACCTACAAAGAAGAACTAGTACCTATCTTAGAGAAATTATTCCACAACATCAAGAAGAAGAAATCCTCCAGAACACATTTTGCAAAGCCAACATGACTCTGATACAAAAATAAGTAAAGGACTAAACAAGAAAAGAATATCCAATAGAATATCCAAAGAATCTAACATAAGACCAATATCCCTTATGAACATAGATGCAAAAATTCTCAATAAAATCCTAGCAAATTGTATTCAGCTGCTCATGAAAAAATAATCCATCACAGCCAAGTATGTTTCATCATGGAGATGTAGGGATGGTTCAACATATACAAATTTATAAACATAATTTACCACATAAATAGAAGTGAAAAAAAAGACCATATGATCCTCTCTCTATATGCAGAAAAAGCATTCAAGAAAATTCAGCACACTTTTATGATAAAAATGCTTAACAAAATAGGCATAGACAGGACTTACCTGAAAATGATACAAACCATATATGACAACCTCACAGCTAACATCATACTGAACAGGGAAAAATGGAAAGTATTCCTGCTTAGAACTAAAACTAAACAAGGTTATCCTCTATCACCACTTTTATTCAACATAGTGCTAGAAGTCCTAGCCAGAGGACTTCAGGCTAGGGAATGACAGGGAAGGATCGGACAAGGGAAGGAAATCAGGGCATCCAAATGGGGGCAGAAGAGGTCAAACTATCGCTCTTTGCTGATGACATGATCTTATACATTGACAGAATTGAAGGAAAAAATAGTTCTACAATAATAGAATCTTCAACACATCACTTAAAATTATGGATAAAACATCTAGATAGAAGATTGGTAAGGCAATAGAGAACTTAACAAGACTATAATCAAAGTAGACTAGCAGACATTTATATAATACTTTATCCAAAAATAACGGAATACACATTATTTTTTCTTAAGGGCACTATATATATATATTATTCATATGGACATTTCAGGCCACAAATAATGTCTCAAAAAATTTTTAAAGTTTGAAGTTTTACAAGATATCTTTTATGTCCACAGTAGAATGAAGGTAGAAATTAATAAAAGAAGGAAAGTAAACAATTCACAAATATGTGGAAAGTTAGCAACATAATTTAAACTACCAATTATGTTCTTTCTCACAAAATTAAACATTGAATTACCATGATTCAGCACTTCCATGTGTAGGTATATTTCAAAGGAACTGAAAATAAGGACTCAACCAGATACTTGCATGCCAATGTTTATAGCACCATTAGTCACAATAGCCAAAAGTTGGGAAAAATCTGCCTGTCCACTGACAGATAAATGAATAAACAAAATGTGGCATATACATATACGATGAAATGTTACTTGGCCTTAAAATAAAATTTTTGTATGTGTAATTGCAGGGATGAACCTTGAAAACATTTTGCTAAGTGAAATAAACTAGGCATAGAACTTTATCTTTGGTATGATTCCACTTATATGAGGCACATACCTGGTAAAGGTAGAGTCATAGAGACAGAAAGTAGAATAGAGATTATGAGGTCCTGAGGAGGAGAGAATGACAGGTATTATTTAATTGGTGCAAAGTTTCTTGTTAAGATAATAGAAAGTTCTGGAAATGGATAATAGTGACAGTTGCACAACATCATAAATCTGTTTTATGCCACTTAATTGTATACTTCTAAATGGTTAAAATGATAAAGCTTATTTTATATGCATTTTACCACAATAAAGAAATTCACTGGAATAGACAAAGTAGTCCAAGAAGAGAGTTCTCAGACAGAGGGGAGGGAATATGCAAAAGCCCTGAGGTGGGAGGGTGTTTGGCACCGGAGGATAGACTGAGAAAGATGAAAAGAAAGAATGGCACCCCAGGAGTGAGTTTGGAAATGGAGGCAGGAGATAGATATTTTAGGGTCTTTTAGACCATTGTAGGGTCTTTGTGTTTACTCTAAATGAGATAGATCAAATTTCTTAGAAGGTTTTGAGCAAATGAATCATATTCGTATTTTAAAAGAGTAGTGTGAGATGGCATGTTGAGCCTAGGTTGTAGGGTGGTAAGGCTGGAGACAGGGATGCACCTGTATGCTGCTACCAACAGTCTGGGCAAAGGGCAATGGAGGTTTGAACTGGGATGAAAGCAGAGAAAATTGTGAAGAGTTGGCAGATGGAGGACAGATTTTAAAGGTAAAGCTGATAAGACTTGTTGATGGTTTTCATGTTGTCAGAGAGAAGAAAATGACTCAAAAATTATTCCAGGGTTTATGGCTTGAACAACTGGTGAAATAGAGTTGTCCTTTACTGAAATAGGGAAGATAATAAAGATGAACTTTTGGAAAATCCCATCAACTTGTAAAATATTATCTCCCGATGCTTACAGACCCCACATATTCATCTTAACCACAGCCCCTTATGCTAAGAAGCTTGCATACAGGTAGAACAGGAGCAGGACATGGTCATTAGGATACATCTTGGTTAGCCTCTCTGTAGTTCACTGTGATCTCCACAGATTTGCAATTATGAATCAATTTCTCAACAGTTTATAAAAGCTGTCCATGTGGGTAGGGGCCCGAGCCTTTTCCAAAAGAAAATCATCCGCAAGGCAGAACATATCTAGAAGCTGTGGCAATTGACAGTAGCAGGTGGGACAGGAAGCTTTCTTTAGCATATAAGGTGCTAATTTAAGTCCTTAGGGTGCTCTGTCTTATCAGTACATGAGAATATTGTTGTATGTGCAGATTAGACAAAGAAAGCATGAAGGCTGTCAGTGGCAGGACTCAGAGAATTCTGCCTGCAGGTAATCAGAGTTCAATCAACTAGACAGAGGCTTAGGGATAGGACTCAACCCTGTAGCAGATTCAGGATGCACAGCAGTCCATCATTACAAGAAAAGAGCACAGATTTGATTGTGCCCGTTCTCTCCGTCCCTTTCCCAGCTGCATGATTTCCATTGAGCTTTACTTCCATCTGTGCACACAAGTGCTGATTGGTTAGTTCCATTTAATAGTGAGTACATGTGGTCTTTGCTTTCCATTCATTAGATATTTAACTTAGGAGAATGGTCTCCAGTTCCATTCACATTGTTGCGAAAGGTATTGATTCATTTTTTATAGCTGAGCAGTACTCCATGGTGTACATATACCACATTTTATCAATACACTCATGAATTGATAGGCACTTGCATTGATTCCATGTCTTTGCTCAAATCATACCTAATGGGTACAATGTACACTATCTGGGTAATAGTCACATTTATAACTTGGACTCAAGCAGTACAAAAGCAATCCATGTGACCAAAACATTTGTACCTACATAATATTCTGAAATAAACAAAGAAAAAAGAAAAGGGCACAGAAACACACAAGGGTAAGGCTTAGGATACTCTAACTTTCCAAAGATCCCTAACGTCACATGAGAAAGAATTCCCATGTTGCTTTCCATTTCCCTGTCCCCATTGCTCAGTTCATGAAAATCAGTGACTAAATAAAGTTGATAACTGACCTGAAAAAAAGGCAGATGAGATGTGTGTCTATAGGCAGGGGAATAATAGTTGTCTTTGGATAAGAGAGAATGCAAGGGAGATTGGGGTACAGGAAATGAGAGAGCAGAATAATCCTTTCATCCCTCAGAAGGAAAGCAATCACAGGTACAAATAAGAGACAGCCTTGCGTATTAATCCATTTTATGTGTTTTATATTAGCTAAGAATAATTCTGGTAATGAATCACAGCTCTTTATCTATTTGACCCATTGATATAGTAAGTTCCTTCTTAAATATTCATTGCCATTTAGACTTCTCAATTACAGTGGCAATGCTTTGTGGCTTTGTATGTATGGTGTGCATACATATGGTAATCTAACTACCTTCATCTGTTTTATTTATATTTTATTTGTAATTGGGTATTTATATTCTTATCTGTAGAATGCAGATGGTGTGTGCAGAGCTAGGGAACTCCCTCCCTTGCAGATGCATTTTAACTCCTTTCCCTAGAAATAAAGAGCTTGGTGTTATTAATGACAACAGCATGCACCTGCCATTTCTTGCACAGAGCCACATGTTTAGGAGGAGTGCTATCTTGCAATGGCTGATAGGGGTTAAGTCCAGGGTCACCATGCAACTATCCTCTAGGGATGCCTGCTATGTCACATGCCAGCACGTCTGTGAAAATTCCATACTGATCTTCCTAATGACCAGGGAAATAAGCCAGTGGGCACAGCGGTTGAGATTATGCAGCTGCTTCTGATATTACATAGCTTTGAACTGCTGTCTCTTATCTGATGCCTGGCTGTGTCACTTTATTAACTAATGAAACATCAATTGATTTAATTTTTACCTATCCCGTGACTGGCTTTGTTTCTATCTCATCTGCCTCAACAATTATTTTCTTTTTGCCAAGCATGAAGTTATTCGGCACTATTTATTGAGTTTCCACAGTATGTATAGACACTTGAAGTGATATATGAGTATTAGTCACAACAGGTTTCCTTGAAGGAGAGTCTGAATAAATTATTATTTAATTAAAGCTCAAATCAAGGCTGATAATAAAACAAATGTCTGAGCAGTTGGACACTCACTGACTGAACCAGTTGGACTATAATTATACACAGCAATGGACAAATTCTACTGGAACATTGATGTACCTACTAATGGCTATTATAAATCAAGGGATGGAGATAGCTAATCAGATACAGGTCTCCCCACAGTGGGGTGCTAGAGTGGTGCGCAAACAATTCCCAGGACTGGCTCATGTGAAGATAGGTTGTCTTATTGCCAAAGGCTTGGGCAATGCCACCCTGAGTTTCCTCATTTTTACCATGAAGACACTGGCTTTTTCACAAGTGGATGACATTGAAGTAGGATTCCAGATGGAGAGGAAATTGAACTTGGAGTCACATAGATTAGATATAGACTGGAATCCACGCTTTATTACTTATTTAGGGTATGATCTTGAGTAGTTACTTAAGTTTTCCAACTATTAGTTTCCACAATTGTAAAGAAAATATAATAACATATCTGCATGACTTTATGAATCTGAAGATAAAATAAATAAAAAAATTATAATATGTCGAGCTCTGAGTAGACGATGGTGTTGATTGCTATCATCACTATAAATAATATTATTTGCTGCCGAAAATAGTCTAATGGTCTAAAGTTGCAACAAAGTTCTATTATGTTAAACTCTTGGGATTTGAGAGGTTGTATGGAACAAGTACTGTTACTTTAACTATGTGTTTCAATGAAACCCATATTAACATTCGTTATATTTTTTAATTACTACTACATATTTTATTAAGTAAATTTATTAGTATAATTGGATAAGTACCCTAAAACAAACAAAAATATTAGTTTAATATTTAAACACAACCACTTTAATTTTATGAACTTTAAATTATATGCCATGATTATGTTCATTATCACATGTAAAATAGCTTGTATCACAGTCTAATAGTTCACTGATTATATACGCTGTAATATATTTTTATTGGTTTTAATTTATTTTTTTAACTTTATTATCATCCAAGACTGAGGATAGGGATGGGATGGAAGGGGTCAGGATTTGGGAATAAGTCAGGGGCACATATCACTTGGGAAACATGGGTTCTTATACAGCTTCAAGGTGGAAGAATATATTTTCATTGTTAAATATTTAGTTTATCTGTGCTTTTGTACTATTACCAATAATATCAAATAGTCATGAGATTTATTAAAAATTAAATATATCTTTATATAGCTATGCATATGTTTATATGTATGGAAAAGTACCATATGAGTAACCCACTCTTCTGGGCATATGCTAAGTAGCAGACTTATTGTTGGAACAAGTGAAAATGCTTAGGGCGGGCTCTCCTTTCTTTCAGATGATCATTTTGCTACTTGCATTTTCCCTCCACACCTCTCCATCTGTACATCAGAAGTCCACTCCTGCAATTTCCTGTTTTTTTCCCCTTCTTCACATCTAACTCATGGTTATATGTCCAGTAATATTCCCAACTTAATAATTATGGTCAACCCCAAGGGTATTTTCAACCTTGATTTTTCAATCAATATTTTAGCAATGTGGAAAGCAATATGAAGATACCTCAAAGTGATACAAGGGGATCTACCATTTGATCCAACAATCCCACTACTGGGCATCTACCCAAAAGATCAAATGACATTCTACAAAAAAGACACCTGCACTCAAATGTTTATGGCAGCACAATTCACAATTGCAAAAATGTGGAAACAACCCAAGTGCCCATCAATACACTAGTGGATTAATAACATGTGGTATATGTATACTATGGAGTACTACTCAGCTTTAAGAAACAATGGTGACATAGCACCTCCTGTATATTCCTGAATAAAGCTGGAATCCATTCTCCTAAGTGAATTATCTCAAGAATAGAAACACAAGCACCACATGTACTCACCAGCAAATTGGTGTTAACGGATCAACACATAAGTGGACACATAAGAATAACATTTATCAGGTGTCGGGCAGGTGGGAGAGGAAAGGAGGGGATGGGTATATACAAACACAACGAGTAAGATGGGCAACGTTTGGGGGATGGACACGGTTGAAGCTCTGACTCACGGAGGGAGGGGGGCATGGGCAATATACATAACCTTAACACTTGTACCATCATAATACACTAAAATAAAAAAATATTTTGGCAATGATTTGATTTTCTATATTTAATAATTAACTGCAACTTTTGATACTTAAGTATTTTATCTATATCCTTAAATTCTTACGTGTACTTTAAATCCCTTTGGTTCCTAAGGTGATGAACATACGCTCCTATCTATTCTCTCTCTGAAAGGATCCGGTAACGTAGAAGAGCAAATATAGTTTCCCAAATATTTAAAAATTTTCACTTTTCTGCAAAGAGAAGGTCTGATAAATAAACCTCGACTATTTTTGTACGTCAGGACACCACAACCTTAGTTCGGGCACATTGCAGAAGGCAGGACAGGCGCGGACTGCATTCGAGTTGCACCAGAGCTGTTTGACGCAGGGCAGCCTGTCAGCTGTTGCTGGCCATGGTTCTGCCTCTTTCATGTCGTGTTCCAACCTCTTTTCTGTGAAAATACAAGAAACACTCCACAGAGTCTAGGGAGACTTGTCTGAGGTTTACAATAAACCTCATGTTAATTTACCAAGCCAGCTTAAGATCAACAGTAATAATCAGCCAGAATGCACTTATTTTTCCTTAAAGTAAAAAGATTGGAGCATTTCTTAAACTGCCTTCCCAAGTTGTGATATTTCTTTACATTCTTCCAAATGTGACCAAGAATTAAAAGTAGATTTTTTAAAGATTAATTCTGGGTACTTCTATTTATGGGAGAAGATTTCTGCCAAAGTAGCAATGATACTTTGGTTCTAACGGATAAGAGGTTATTAGAATGAGAACATCTTGTATTTTTCCAAAATGTAAGCAGATGCTGAACTGATATATCCTTGGACAATTATATTAAGAGTGATTAGGCCAAAATATTGAATCATTGGAATTTACTCCATTTTGCAGCAAAAAGCTACTGCTGAATTTGGTTTCTCATCATCATTATTGGGCTCTATTGGGATAAAAAGTACGCATATTTTTTAAAGTAATTTTTGCTCAGAGAAAGATTTTATGCAAACCAAAACCAACCAACCCCTATCATTTATATACAATTGAGACACTATGACAACAGTTTCAATATAAGAACCTGGTTTTTATTTTATACCAAGTTACTTCAAATAATGAATTCACTAGAGGCATGATCTGTTAAGAAATCATAGTAAAAGTCAGATGAATAGCAGCACATGGAACAGAATCTAGAAACTATAGAGCTCTAGAACAAGTTAGTGTTGCTAGAAATTGTGTACACTAATACAAGAAAGCTCTGTACGGAAAACCATGAGGTATTAACATTTTGTTTCATGATGAGACAATTAAATTTACATTAGGAAGATTTTTAGAAAACTCTACATACTCTACCCAAAGCTGTTAATAACCCAAAGTTATTAGTTATTTCACTAATCACTCAAGAAGTGAAATGAAGAAAGGTAGTAATAGTGATGTACAGAAACATAATGTTTGGAAGAAGGACTTTTGTGGCTTGGCCTGACTCTGTGTTTGTCACTCATATGTTTAGTCCATTCATCAGGACGCGAGGTGGACATCTAGAAAGCCTGCAGAGGCATGCACAGGGATATAGGTTGCTTCAAAAATAGGCTGTAAGAGCAGATGCAAGTCAACCCAGTAAATTACTTTGAATTACAATGAAGTACATTACTAAGAAAGTAATTTGTTTTGTTAGTATGAAAATTGGATGAGATATAGAAAAAATAAAAATATATACAAAACTGATAAAATCAGTGAAAAAATGTAGACTTAGGGAAAGCTTGGGTCAAAGTATATGACTCCCCTTCCTTCCATTCCTGCAATATCAATAAAGAGAATTTGAACGTAAAGATCCCTGCTCACTACCACCACCTGTGAAGCAGGGCAGGGCTAATTACTTTCTATAAAGGCAACTTAGTCCTGTAGAAAGTAACTTAAAGCAATCCTAGATTCCATGAGGTATCTAACATTTGGGATAGAGACAGGAGGCAGAGGCATCTGTAGACTGTGCCATTTGGAACAGTGGACAGAAGAGTTCTAAGGATGGTGGGTATGGACCAGAGCATTTTCCTGCAATATAAATGTGCTCCCACGATGAGAAGGCTGCAGCACTTGGACCCAGGTCAGTCCGATTGAGGGGATTATACCTGGGATGCCCTAGAAGTGGTGGCTACGCTTAGAAGGAAAACACCAGCCATGGCTCATGAAGGAGAAAAAGTGAGATTTATATGTCATATTTATATGACATATTTATATGTCAGTTGTAAGTGTGAGAAATGGGGTTAGAAAAATTCATAAAAATAACCCACGAGTCCTGGATTCAAGAAGTCACACCATGGAGTGGTCCCACGTGGCCTCACTGGAGCATGAGAGCAATCTTCCCCGTTGAGACAGGCAGTAGCATGGGGAGGAATCCACCGACTAAATTGGTGACAAGGGTGGAGAGATGACAGGAGTTTCTTCATAAAAAGTGAATGTCATTCCCTGACACAGAAGGTGACAGTAGCAAGAAAGCAGATAAACCTCATGAGATTTGGTGCCTAGCAGGGTTATGAATTTCCTCTACTGAATTCCCCAGGACCCTGGCCCCTTGCACATGTGTTGTATCAACCCTCCAGCTACAAATTCAAGAGAAGACATCTAAATGTAAATCCTCACTTCTTTTTAGGAATAAACACTAAAACTTACAGTTGTCTCATTTTAAATGGAAAGAGAAGGAGGAAAATAATATTAAAGCCAAGGAAACCTATCATGTCAAAGAAACAAAACATAACAAAGGCAGAAGGACATATTTCTCAACAGCTTCACTGTAGTGAAGAGAAGTAAACTTTAAACAGCATCTGCTATTATCTTAACCAAATTTATGGAGCATGGATTGTATAAAATGAGATAAGATAGAATAACAGTATGAAGTAAAATGTTAATTGGGAGGCAAGTGGAAATTTAAACAAAGAAGCTGGATAGCATAAAGGAAGAATATTATAAAATCAAATATGTGTTAACATAATTACAAAAAATACACATTAAACAAAGAAAAAGGATAATTCAAAAAGCAGATTCTTAAAGTAGTGGACATTTGTTGTGTGCATTTTGTGTCTAACCAAAAAGCACCCTCTAAATATGAGAGAATCTCAAACGGGAGGCAAAGCATTTGTCCCTTTGAAAAAGCTAGAGAAATGTGCATATTTGCCCCCTTTTCTCTCTGGCAAGTAGTACGGTAACGTGGCCTAAGTTTGGCCAAGTAGATAGCACAGCACAGGGATTTGAATCTTGAGACGCAGAAAAGTAAGGGAAATTTAGAGAAATGTCTAGTAGATTCAGCTTTCAGCAGTGTAGCAGCAAGGATTGTAGAGAATAAAGCCCCAAGGACACTGCCAAGTGTCCAGCAGTGGTGGCAACAGTGACACAGGGGAGTTCCAGTAGCAGCGGTGCCCATCGAGTGTCCAAAGTAGACAGTTCCTGGTGATGCTCCTGCCTGCGCCTTGCTACCATCTGGCCCTGCCAACTCCTGGAGTCTAGTGCTAAAGACCACTCACTCCTTCAGGGGGGATTTGAGTATTTGGTTATGCTGTCTGCAAATGCATTTTCTGCTTACTTCAGTAAAAGTTGGGTTTTGTTTTCTAAAACCAGCGAATTTGACTGAATCAAATGATTTGAGGAATAAACTTTCTCAGAAAGTTATGGAAACATATGAATATAATATTACATTGTAAATAAAGGAGAGAAAATATATATCAGATGTTTCTAAAGAGATAGGAAAAACAGAAATAGAAGCAATAATCAATAATATAACGGAACAAAGCTTTTCTAGACTGAAAAATAATGTAAGAATACACATACTAAAAGGCTTACTAGTTACCAGAAAAAACTACTTAGAAGGTCCTAATATTTAATTTACAAAATTCCTAAAAGCTTGGTTTGCACATGGATGTGGCTAGCAGTGACAGGAAGCAAATGTTTGAAGATTCAAATGCGTTTGGAAAGCTTTGGCTAAAAGAGAATTCAACAGGCTTTTCGACTACAAGCTTTGTCAGATTTATGATACACTAGTGTGCCTGGTGATTCCTCAAGGATGATTTCAATATTCCATTTACCAAATTATTGGACCATGGAGACTTTTTAAAAAATATGTAACTTGAGACTACTCTTTCACCTAACGCATCAACAAATGCTAAAACAGATATATTCTTGTGAAAATCATGACCTTCAAAGTGAAATAATGAATTCTTTAAGCACCAGGCACAGAAAAATTTATAGCACACAGAAAAAAAAATCACAGTGGCATTAGACTTATCTATAACATCTCTGTTAGGAAAGCAACTAAGCCATTTGTGAATTTTGAGAGGAAAATGATATGTCTCAAAAATCTTCTCACTAGTCAAGTTGTCACTCTTATGAGAAAGTTACATAAGGACCTACTCAGATCCCAGTGGCTTCCAAAAATATAATACTCAACTACTGTCCCATATTTTACCTATCTGTGAAAGGTATGTATAACTCATTCTAGATAATCAAAGAAAGTCTTTATGTGATTGAATAAAATCACAGAGTGTTATGGGAATCAATATAGACCATGTTGATAGAGAAACTGGGGAAGTCATGAAACAAGAGGGGGCCACACATACCTTGTGTTACGCTTTGTGTTTCGTGTGGCCTCAGAACACCTGGACAATGGTTTGATCACATGGTCATGGTTAAGAGATGAATAATGTGAACATACATTATTACTAGCCTTTGCATAACTTTAAACATCCTTAGGAAGCAGAGAAGAGGGCTCCTGAGGATTAATGCATGCATTAGGGGTTTGCCTGTGCCAAGCATGTAAGCAACACTGTGCTAGGAGCTATGGAATATATAAAATAAATTGAAGGTAATTCAAGTCCATCCTCCTGAAACCTTTTAAATTTGCCAGGAGTCGGCATCTCCATATAATCATTTAAGATACTTTATTATATTAATGACATTTTTAACAATTTAAAATGATATGAAAATACATAGGGATCCTTTAAATTAACAAAATAACAAGCTTGCAAGCTGGGGCCTGCCAGTTTGTAAGCAGATGGTTCAACCACAATGTTGTGGGCTGTTCTTGTTTCTAGTTAGCACTTGCTTTTACAATCTCCTGACCATATTGCAGTGGTATCCCCAACTCTCTGTTTTTATCTTCCTTTAACAAGATATGACAGTCATAACAGACTTGTTTATTCAAACTGCTTCATCAGAGTCATGATTGATTATAACAAGGTTAGGCAGAATTTGGTGTTGTCAACCAAATTAAAAACTAACGATAATCTGGTGCTAGATTGTAAAATATAGATACATAATTCTTTTTCTCTGATTGAAGTGCATTTAGTTAGATATTTTGATTTCATCCCTTCCTCTGACTTGGATATTAATCATATTAAATTCTCATAATTAACTGGGTGAAGGGCACACTTAAAACTGTGACTCAGATTGTACAAAAGCAAATTATGCAACCAAAATGTGCATGCCCCCACAAAATTCTGAAATAAAAATTTAAAAATAAATTCTTACATAGAGCACAGTGCAACAGTCTTTTTTATGAAACTGCTAGGACAAGAAATATTTCAGAATTAACAAATATGTATTTGAATTAAAAGTGGTCACCATTATACAATATTTCTATGTAACAAAACTTCATTTGTAACCCCTAAATTTATAAAATAAAAAAGAGTAGTACTATAGTATACATATGATTTTTAATACTATATCTCCTTGTGTTAAAAAATAAAACACACATATATGAATATTACCTCAATGGGAAAACTTAAAATGATAAATACTACACACCAGTTCCAGTAAATTTTTGCTACAAATGAGTTCAGGTGGGGTGAACTTCCATTCCTTCCCACCCCTGCCAAAAAAAAAGAAAAGGAAGAAAAGGAAAGCTTTTATTTTTTTTCTGAGTTTCATACATTTTAGAATTTTGTATAAATGATTGTGGGCCAGTAGTACATTTTAGACAACTCTTTCATATTCATGAGTGTATACATATACTTCATTTTATGCAGCAGCTATGTTACCAAGGAATAGTATCTATATAAAAAAATCTTTTATTATACATGAAAACGTCAAGTCTTTGTTCTCAACTGCAACCAGCACTATCCAACAAGTTGCCAGGGTATAGAGATTCTTTCTCTGAGTGTCTTTTGTAACTGTGTTGACAGTGTTTTTGTAAAACACAAATCTATGCATGGCATCAAACTACATAAAATATGTCAATTGCTCCCCATAAATTCCCCTCAAGCACTATATACCTTTGTCCCTTGCTCTCCTTTCTGATCCTCCTTTGTTGGTGGACAATGACCCTCCTGCCTCAGTTTCCATTGTTGTGCCTTTCCACACACTTGGTTTTCTATCTAGAATCCATGGAAACACTTATTCTTCCAACCATTCCTACTCATCTTTTTAGAGTCATTTTCTCAATCTTGTTGGCAGGCTTTATTCCTCAGCTTCCACAGAATCCTGAAAATGCATTTATCAGAACATTTAAACATTCATCTGGAATTATGTTTTTGCTTTTTCTCATCTACGTCCAGTTTCATGCATAATGTTATACAAGCACAGCTGGCGAAGGTTACTACATGCCAGAAACTATCCTACTGACTTTTTCATTTAATCTGTGAGGTTTGTTTCTGTTATTACTTTCCCCATCCCATTGTACAAATAAGAATTTGAGACTTAAAGAGTAATACTCCAAGTCACGCAGCAAGCAATTAGCCAACCCCAAATTGGAACCCAGGTCTTCCACCTCTGAAGCCTGTGACTCTAATTACCATGCTGTATTTCTCCACAAATATTATATCAGTGCTTAGGACATTTAAAATTATGCATGCTTCCTAAAGAACTGTAAAATAATTCTTAATTCCTAAAGAACTACAAAATAAAAGAAGACTTTGTAAGAACAGGATCACATCATGACATCCCACAGAAACACCTTTGCTCTAGGGCGATGCAATGGATTGTTACAAAACTGGCACCAATGAATGCCACCATGCTAAATGTATCCCCTTGTGTTGTTTCTTCCATATGGAGTCTAGGCTGACCTTATCATTTATTTAGATGAGTATAATGCAAGAGCTTCCTGGTGAAAGTTGCAACGCTTGGCCCTAAGAGGCATTGCACCCTCTGTTTGGGTCTCTTGCTGCTCTGAAATCCCATTTAAAGGTGTCTAGGCTAGTGCCCTTGAGGATGATAGACCACATGAACAGACAGGCCCTGGAGAATAAAAGGGCAAAACAATAAAGAGGGGCCCAGTTAGATCCAAGCCATTCCAGCCACATCACTGAGACAGTAGATTTGCCAATGAGGCCATTCTGGACGTTCCAGGTGACGATGAGAATGAGGGGGAGTCCAGTGAGGCAGAGGTAAGAACCCAGCTGAGCCCAAGACTGAATATAACCTTGTGAAAACACAAATGGTGGCTGTGGTCTTAAGCCACTGCATTTTGAAGTAGTTTTTATGTACTATTACAGTAATTGGTACCAGGAAATGAGGTTCTGTCTTAACAGAAACCTAAAATATGGCACTGGCTTAAGGACCAGGAGGTAGGTAAAGGAGGGAACAACAGTGAGGAGACTGTTAGAGACTTATAAAGGGGCCACCAGTGTAGCATAACAACTGGCAAATTGTGGTAGTTTAATAGATGGAATATGTAATTAATTGATGTGTAAAATGAGCTAAAAAGATTTCCAGACAGTATACTAAAAATGGCAGGTTTTTTTTTTTTTTTTTGGCTGCATATGCACATGTGGAACAGAAATGAACTTAGGAAGAAACTGTTTAGTTTTTAAATCTTTTCTATATTTCTAAAATATGGGTGAAAATCTCAAAAGGTCCAGGATCTATTAAGTTGGAAATACAACTGTTTCTCTTCTCCAGTCTTTCAAAAAATATTTCCAAAGTAAGATATAGACCATATGTAATAAATAAATAAATAAAAAGTAGCAGACAACTATTTTTTAAGATCCCTGAATGATGTAAAAAAATATTCATTAGACTCTTACAGCTAAAAAAGAAAGAAAAAATAAAAGAAGGCTTTGTAAGAGCAAGATCATAGCTTGACATCCCACAGCTACAGCACACATGTCCTGAAGCCAAGAGTTGGCTATTTCCAAAACAACTATAGCTGTGTCTATGGAGGAATGGAGGGAACGTCAATCAGATTTCTAGGAAACCCACATACTTCAAAAGAGAGTTGCATTAGTAGAAACAGTGTCAATTTAGATTAAAAAAACTGAGAGAATTTAGAATGAAAAAAAGACCTCTTTTCACCAAATACATATGGTTAGAAAGCAGACTAAGAAAACAATGCAGTAATCAATTTAGACCATTTTTCATGTTTGGGTTTTATTTTTTTTTATTTTTTATTTTTTTTGACTGAGTTAGAAAGTAGAAGCAAAATTTAAAAGGGCAGAGCCAAGAGCCATTTACACTAAGGATTACATGATTTGGTGCTGGTGATGATTTCCTTAAAAGAACACCCTCATAATTGAGGAAATCTAAGATTAAAAACTTCAGAAAACAAAAAATTGTTTTACTTCAGAAAAAAATTGTTAACATATAACAAGGTCTAACATTCTATAATTTAAAAATTTAATTTTGATCTTTATAAATCTGCTTTTAGATAATTTCAATTTTGGGGAAATACTGTTTTCTGCCTTATTTGCAAACATGTCTGTTACAATATTAGGTATAATAGGAAAAAAAATCAGATCCAATACAAATCCCAAAAGCAGTAGAATGGCTACTTCAAACATGGTATGCTAGTACCAGTAAATTCCATGCAAACATTATAAATTATGTTCACAAGCATTTTTTCATATTGTATCCTACTTTTAAAATGATATATTTAATTTTTAATATCAATTCAACTATATTGTATTTGCACAGAAGAAAGGAAGTCTAAAGACATGCCTGCAAACATGAACAGGAGAGATGCTTCTGAATTATGAGATCACTGAGGATTACTGTTCTTCTTTATGCAAATTTAACTACAATTAACACATGTCCCTTCCATAATCAGGTTTTTATTGAATTAACTTAGTTGAAAAAAGTAAATAATTCCTAACAATAAGAAAATGTGCTTAAAAACAGCACATTCCTAAGAATCTGTATAAATGGCCAAACATAAGGAAATTTAGAACCAAAAATTTTATGAGAAATGCAATTCCTCTTTGGAAGAAGGAGTATATTATGTCGGAAGTAGGCATAAAGATTTTAGAAAAATAACTAATACACTAGTTTGGAGGTACAAGAACTGTGGTCAAAGATGATGTATTGGGGAAATCTAACGTCAAGGGAAAAATCTTATGGATCCAGAAATTAATTTAGTGGGAACAATTTTTATAACCATAGTGTAAGAGCAGTAAGGTTTATAATATGCAGAGCAATATATGCCATCCTCAAAGCAGAAAGGCCAGAGATTATCTGATTTTTCCCTGACTCAACTTCTCAGCACTATGACCGTCTCATACTAACGTAGGGAATCAATACCTGGGGGATTTGGATGCTCCTTGATATTAGCTAAACTGCCCCTCAGGGCGTTTAACAAAGATTACTATAGAACGACCGTAAATAAGGATTTCAAAATCTTAGATTCCTCTCAACTCCCATCCAAACTGATGAATGTATGGATAGCATGAAATGTAGCAGAAATGGTTAGGTCTACCAAAATTCCACGTTTGGATCCAACTGCAGGGCATTTATTGAGACATGACTGCCCAGCCAGAACTACGTTTTTCTGTTCCCTTTCTATCTGAATGTTACCATGTGACTAGCATTTGCTAGTGTTGTATGAGCAGAAATGCTGGGTGGTTAGGGTAGGATTGTGGAGGAAAATTGATATCCCTGCATAAAACAACTAATCTATATAAATTTATTATAGGATTTTTAAGAAATAGAGAGCTAGTGTTCTCAGACTTGGGAGGGGAAAGCTGATTTTATATGCAAAGGAAACTCAGAGTGACTTGGAATTCCAAGAGTCTTAGCTTCACATGAATCCAACCAAAAGTTGCTGTTCCAAGTTTCAGAAATGCTCTGACTTCTATATGAAATATTGGTGAGGCTGTGAATTTAGCCCCACGGTGTAATTCTATAACCCACAGAATTAAAGTTTGCTTTTGATTTTCAGTGAAAAATATATTTGTGGCTACAAGAAGTTAGAGACTATTAGGGTTTCCTTAGAAGAACTCTGGTTCTCTGTGACTTGAGCTGACAATTTAATGGCATGAGTTTGTTCATTTCTTTCTGTTGATGCTCCAAAGCAATCAGAAGAATCTGCCCCATACCGCAGTGTTGTGGTCATTACAACTGCCAGGGGTCAAGAACAGCAGCCCATCAGTTACCCAAGGCTTTAGTTGTACATCATTACAGTGAAACACGGGAAATTTGGGTTAGGGAGGATCCCATTACCTATCGTCAAGGAGACATTGTGTTCAAACCCATAGAAACAACCCAACAAGTATCCACAAACCCCATTTTAGAGGCTTCACTTCCTAGTACCTCCTCGGGTACAAATTGTCTGTATCAGCTAGGATCCAGACAAGAGACTAAAATCACAAGACGGAAAGTATTGTCTAAAGAATCATTAATCAGATATGAAGGTGTTAACTAGCTCACTAAAAAGGATGAAAAGAGAGCGAGATTGTGGTGGTGCAGAGGTAGTCACTTCTGGAAGCAGCCACTCTCCCTAAAGATGGGAGATTAAAGGGAAGAGTTTGAAGTTTTTAAATCTCAGAAGTTTTGTAAAGAGGATCCATTGAGCTGTAACACTCAGACCTGTGGGCCTGAGGAGATGCTTGGCTGGTGTTTGTCTGGAGGGATGTGCAACCTCGCCAGTTTGGCAGTGTTTGGATACATCCCAAATGGATTCAGCTGCTGTGTAGGAAAGAACTACTGAAGCTGCAATGAAGCACCTTTTCTGGGGTGCAGGCAGGAAAGAGCAAGTCTCTTCTTTGTCCTTTTGCCTAGCAGCTTCTCTTTAGAGTCTCTGTTGGGAAAGACTCACAGATACCCAGCCGGCATAACAGAAGTGTGGTTTGCGTAGTTCCAGCGTCAGTATCACAAGCAGGGATTGAAGGCTGGGATCGGACTGAGAAACAATTTATGAGTGGTTGGCACAAGGAAGGGACAGTGTATGGTCCCTGGAGTGCATACCCCCAGTGATCACCTCAGAGACGACTAGAGGAGAATCAGGGAGGCATATGCCAGAAGGCAGGGCCAGGGACATGGAGAGCCCTGGACAAGGTAGTTGTTCCCAGGATGTAGAACCAGCAGCTAAACAAGGAACTCCCTCATTTCCCCATTGCCAGGGCAAGGCTCTTCATGAAACCAGTCCAGCTGGTATTTATCCTCCCTTTGGGCACATGATATTTATGTTTCCTATGCTTCTCTTTTCTGAACTGGACTTTTTATTGCACTTAACTTGTTTTCTTTCTGCCATTAGAGTGGGGAATAAGGTGACTCATCAAGACCACAAATAGTCGTGTCCAGACTGAAAGAAAGGACTGCCCCTCACCCAGACAGCCCAAACCCTGGATGGGTGCAGGCACTTAATGGAACTTTAGGTCGTCTTCCTTGGACAGAGTAAATATGTACCGTATGTGAAAAGGATCTTCACGGGTAATTAGAGGCTGCAGGGACAGAATATGACAGAGATGGGAGCAGTCCATCAACACGTGCTCTCTCATTCCGTTATATAGAGACACACATTTGTCAATCGGTGTCCACGGAGGATTGATTCCAGGACCCCTGTTTATATCAAAATGTGTGTGTATTCCAGTCCCACAGTAGATCCTGTGAAACTCTCATGGAAGAAAAGTCCCTCCATATATAGGATTGCATCCCTGAATACTGTATTTTCAATCTGTGTTTGCAAAGACTCTGTGTTGGAGTGGCCCGTGCAGTACAAGCCCATGTTGCTCAAGGATCCGCTGTACTTATAAAGGGATTGCCCTGGAAGACTTCACATTTAGCCCCTGTTTCCAGGTGTGGTTACGGGACTCATTTTTTCAATATAACTATAAAAAATTCAATGATTGTCACTGTGGGACAGGGCATTTTTAGTAGCATATGAGTTTCCACATCTTTTTCTCCTTCACTGACTGGATGGAAGGAAATAGTAGCATTTTAAACAGAAAATATTTTACTTTTTAGAGGAAAATAATTAAAATGTCAATGCAATGAAACAAAAGATAAAAGTATGTCAAAATGTAGACTAAATATATATATATATATATATATCTGTATGAGTTAATGGAGGAATGCACATGTACAGATAATGTGAACACAGGATTAAACATGGCATCAGAACTAGGCGAGGGCCTCAAGGAAGACCAAGAATGGTGTGTTAAATTTCTAAAGTTGGAGCTTCTTAAACAGAGAATATCGTAATAAAAAGGCAATTTTCTAAGATAAAACAGAGCAAAAAACTCCTGAGTTGAAGGATTTTGTAGACAAACATTGTCAAGTATGTACCCAAGATACGTGGGGGTAACAGGCAGGAGGTTATATTGTTGAGCAGTTAATTTTAAGCATGAAACCCCCAAACCCTACGAACATCTAAACTTGACTCAAATATTAAAATAAATAGGCTATTTTCAGACTTCTAATAAGAAACATTATATTTATGTTCCAGAATAAAATAGAATAGAAGTTATAGCTTTGGAGAGAAATCTGTGTTGATTTTTAAAACTTGACATACGGCTAAGTTGTTGTACACCCGTGAATCTAAAGCAAAGACACCTCAGATGTGGAAAGTTTCAATACCTGCATTACCACTGATTTGTCATGAGGACAAAAAACAAAACAAATAAGCACTTCAAGTTGTGATTAAAAATTAAAATCTATTCAGAGAAAACTTAGAATTTTTCATATGAAAGAATTTACAGAAGACTGTCACTATTTCATTTAAAACTGGAATCAACTTTATATAACTATGATACAATACTTAGTATAAATATAATACTTAAAATGATACTTATATAACTAAAATACTTAACAATTATTGCTTTGGGGAAAAAATCCCATTTGATGTCCATGAAACCAGGAGGTGTGGAGGTGGACCAAGTGGGAGGAACTGTAAATCCACTAATTTCCACATTGTTCCTAAGCAGAAGGCAACCACTACTGTTCCATTTCTGAAACTGATAAATGTAGAGACATAAAACCCTTTTCACCAAAAAAGAATATCTGTTTTAATTTTGAAATAAATGAATGATTTGACTACAGAGTTGGCAGATTTTGGAGAAATGTTGAAACACCTTCTTTTAGGAATCGGTTTGGATAAATGAAATGACAAAAAAATCTCATTTTGACTTATTTTATTTGAATAAGGTCAATTGATAACAATAAAATGCATTATGACTAAATTGTTTCTTTTTCACGGTTTCTTGTGAAACTCTTAAAGTTCTTTTTGAACAATTATGCAGGAGCAAAGATAATATTTCTGACAAGTATTAGGTAACCATATTTTTTTAGTGATTCTTCTCCATTTATTGGTGAATTTAATTACTTTTTCAAGTTTTTGTATGTGGTCTCACAGAAGTCCAACCTCTTATCATAGATATTGGGAAGATGTTAAACATATAGACATTGCATGTATAACTTGCCTGCACCTTTGAACTTGGCTCTTGAATTTTAAACCAATTCAGTGTACTAAAGTATCACATCTTTGTCATTTCATCAGTCTCAGAAAGCACTTGTGTCTTGAACTCTTAGTCTCATTTTCTGGCTTTGATCAACAATTCACTCTTATCTTTCTCTACATATGTTCCAGTTGCTGTCTGTCTTTCTTTTGCAGTAAACCCTAGACTTTTTGAATGAGTTTCATCTCTGCATGACTTTTTTAGTCCTGGAAACTACACTTTCAAAAGCTCTGACTTTTGCAAGAGCGTCTGTTGTAAAGAACTCCATCCCACCGAAGTCAAAGAGTGAATAAAAAAAGAAAGAAGGAAGGAAGGACAAAGGGGGGAAGAAAGTAAGAAAGGGAGAAAAGAAAGAAAGAAAAAGAAAGAAAGAAAAAAGAAAGGAAGAAAGAATTCGTCCCTTGAGTAAACAAACACAATCACTTGTATGGAATTTTTGGTCTATAGGATTCCAAAATTCATTTTCTCAGAAAATTACACAGGTATACACAAGTATATACCCATTAGTCATCCCCTGATTATTTCATTAATCATATCTTACTAAAATATAGATTAGTGATTAGATCCCATAATTTGGTTTCAAAGATGTGGGGCTATAAGGCGAAATGCACATAGCATAAAATTAAGATAAAATTTTAAAGGGAACAATTCAGAGTCATCTAATACATGTACGATGTTGTGCAACCACCACCTCAATCTAGTTCCAAAAACATTCATCACACTGAAAGGAAACTGAACATACGTTAAGCAGTTACTTGCCATTTCACCAGCCTCTGGCAATCACCAATACATGTTATGTCTCTACAGATTTACCTATGGTGGACATGCTATATAAATGGCACTATACAATATGTGATGTGTTGTGTCTGAATTCATTCACTTAGCATGTTTTTGAGGTTTATGTCATAGCACATATCAGTACTTTATTTTTGAAGTTTATGTCATAGCACATATCAGTACTTTATTCCTTTTGTGCCTAAATAATATCCTATTGTATGTATGTCTTATAGCAAAATTTGTTTGTTCATACATTTTAGAGACATTGAGCTGTTTCCCCTTTTTGGCTATTGTGAATAGTGCTTCTACGAACATATGTGTACATATGCTTCTTTGAGTTCCTGTTTCAGTTCTTATGGGTACACTCTGAAGAATGGAATTGCTAGACAATAAATAGGTAATTCTATGTCTAACTTTTTGAGAAACTGACAGATTGTTTTACACAGAATTGGATCAATTTACATTTCTACAAGCAATTGGATTCCAATTTCTCTACATTTTCACAAAATTTGTTACTTTCAAAAATTTTATTAATATAGAAGCACCCTAGTGGGTATGAAGTAGAACTTCATTATGGTGTTGATTTGCATTTCCATACTGATTAATGATGTTCAACATTTTTTCATATACTTGTTGGCTATTTGTATATCTTCACTGGAGAAATGTATATCCAGATATTTTTCATTTTGGTTTTTTAAAATCTTTTTTTGTTGAGTTGTAAGAGTTCTTTATATATTCTGGATACTAAATCTGCCTTAGTCAGTTCACTATAACAAAGATACCACAAAATAACAAAATACCACAGATCCCAATCAGCTTAAACAATAAATGTTTATTTTCATAGTTCTGGAGTTTAGGAGGTGCAAGATCAAGGTGCCAATGGATTTAGTACCTGGTGAGGACCCTCTTCTTAGCTTACAGAGAGCCACTTTCTTGCTCTATCTGAACCTGACAGAAAGAAGACTCTGGTCTCTTTGTTTTCTTAAAAGGGCACTAATCCCAGGAACAGGATTTCACTTTGATGACTTCATCTAAACCTAATTACCTCCCAAAGGCCCCACTTTTAAAGACCACCACACTGGAGATTAGGGCTTCACCATATGAATTGGGGGGGGGGGTAATAACTTTCATTCCATAGCAAGACCTTTATTAAATATATGATTTGGAAATATCTTCTCCCATGTTGTATATTATCTTTTGTCTTTTTAAATAATATGCATTAATGACTAAAATTTGTGAATTTTTATAGAATTTTTTAAAAAATTAAACAAATTATATTTATCAGGTTTTATTTGAGCCCAGTGATTCATGAATTAGGCAGCAATGTAAACCAAAAGGGGTTCAGAGAGCTCCATTCTTTAATGTGGGCAGATGATGTAGCCTGGATGCAGAAGTAAAGTAAAGAAATAGCTTGACTGGCTACAGCTCATTTACCCATGGTCTGATACACTGGTTTCCTGAGACTGACTGAAGTTCAGCGGCTTGTGATGGGCTGAGACCCAGTCATCTGTTACAAAACAAAAACAAAAACAAAACACTCCTAAGTTAGGTTGCAGTTTTTCTTTAATATGGGAACTCAAGTATAGAGGTAGCCTCAAACCAATGACCTACTGATTATTTAACATGGCTACCTTAGTTTTATTATTTTTTTGTATTTATGCTTTTAGTGTCAAATCTAAGACTGTTGAAATATATGATGTCTTAAAGATTTACCCCAATAATTTCTTCAAATAATTTTGTTTTAAGTTCTTATATTCAGGTTGTTGATCCATTTTGTGTTTTTATTTTGACTTCTTCTATTCTCTCTCTCTCTCTCTATATATATATATATATGATATATATATATATTATGAGGTAAGGGTCCAACTGCATTCTTTGTATGTGGATATCCTGTTATCCCAGCATAATTTCTTGTAAATATTGTTCTTTCCCCATTGAATGGCTTTGGTACCCTTTTCAGAAAATCAATTGGTCATAGATGCATAGGTTTATTTGTAAAAACTCAATTTTATTTCATTGTTGTATATAGCTATCATTATATCAAAACCATACTATTGTGTTTTATATAGCTTTGTAGTAAATTCTGAAATTAGGAAGTGTGGTTCCTCCAACTTCTTCTTTTTCAAAATTATTTTGATTCTTCAGAGCTCCTTGAAATTCCATATACATTTGAAAATAATATTTTCCATTTCTGCAAAACAGCCTTTAGAATTCTTTTAAATATTGCATTAAATTTATAGATCATCTTGTGTACTATTACCATTTTAACATTATTAAGTTGTTCGATTTATGAACAGAAGATGCCTTTTGATTTATTTGTGTTTTTTAAAAATTTCTATCAGTGATATTTTGTCATCTTCACTATAAAAATCTTTTATCTCCATGGTTACATTCCTAAATATTTTATTCTTTTAGATGCTATTATACATAAAATTATTTTCTTAGATTCCTTTATGGGTTGTATATTATTGGAATATAAAAACACAACTGATGTTCTTTGCATGTTGATTTTGCAGCCTGAAACTTTGCTGAATTTGTTTGTAAGCTCTAGCAGTTATTTTATAAATTGAGATTTTCTATAAATAAGACCATGTAATTTGAAAAAAGACATAGTTTTAATTCTTTATTCCCAATTCAGATTTGTTTTTTAATTTTCTTTTCTTTTTTTTTTTTTTTTTTTTGCCCAATTTTTCTGGTTAGGGCTTTCTGTGCAGTGTTGAATGACAGCATGTGAAGGCAGGCATTCTTGTCTAATATCTATCCTCTGGAATAGAGTTTTCCATTTCTCACCATTGCATATGATGTCAGGTGGGAATTTTCATAATGCCCTTTTCCATGCTGAGGAGGTTCCTTTCCATACTAATTTTCTAAGTTTTCTTACCAAGACAGGTTGTTGGAAATATTGCATTATTTGAGATGATCATGTATCATATTATCTTTCATTAATAGAATTCATTTTTGAAACTATACGTTAATCCTGAGAACTTTTTCAGCTTTCTATTGTTTAGTTTGCCATATCTGCCTGAGTAAAATACCATAGCTATTTCTTTATTATCTTTTATAATTTATGGTATTTTCAAATAAGTGTAATAAATTGGTACAAAGTATTTTTAAATGACTTTCTTTCTTGTATCTGTAACACTCTTATTGAGTCAACTTTTTTTTTTCTCTGTATTTTCTATACAGAGCAATCTAGAGGTTGCAAATGTCTTTCTCAGAGAAATAGTTATTGAATAGTTCTTGGATTACTTCTATTGCTTTGTGCTATTTTAAAATGCTTATTTGCCTCTCTAAATTCTTTCCATTTTTCTACATTTATTTTTTATAAAACTTTCTATTTGGAAATAATCATAGTTTTTTTTTTTTTTTTATTTCAGCAATAAATAATATGCAGAGATCCTGTGAACTTTCATCCGGTTTTTCCAAATGCTAACTAAAATCTTGCAAAATTATAAAACCATGACAAAAGCAAGATGGCTGACTAGATGTGCCTGGCCCTTGTGTTACTGACAAAAATGGACCAAAAATAACAAATGAACAACTAAAATTTAACTAGAGAGTCTGAAGGAGAGTGCTGGAGTACAGCAATGGCATGGCAAAATTCTTCTGGAGCACAGAAACCCAGGATGACAGCACAGAAAAGTGAGCAAATCACTGTGCCTCTGCCATTCAGTCTCCCCTGATGAGGTTGACTCAGAGCCAGGAAAAACTTCCCTTTGTGGGGAAAAAGTAAAGAGGTGGCCCCCAGCAGTTCTCATTGCCACTGCAGACTTCCACAGACCTACTACAACAGAATCCTCCAGTTTTCACAGGCCCTGAGTCCAGTTTAGGGAGCTGCCTTGAGTTTACACAGTTGCATTGTTCTTCAGTAGAAGCTAACCTTCTGCACCACCCTGCTCAACCACTGTGAACAAATCTGCCACCACATGGTATCATCTTCAACCCTGAACCACTGTTAGAGCGTGCTCTGCTCTGGTTGTTGCGAATTATTTTGTCTCCTCATTCCTAAGGCTCTGCCATTATTCCACTGCACTCACACAGGTGTCTGCAGGACCATGGCACAAGCTACTCAGAGCTTGGGCCCATAGAAACAGCCATGACTCTGGTACTTGAGCCTATGTCATGCCCTCTGCCCACTAGTAACAGGCCATCCTGCCCAGTGGAAACCAACCCTGGGGTGCCTGAACCACTATATGTACATACCCCTGGCCTAAGAACGATTTCAGTGACCTCAGTCCCACTGAGCTCACACCAGACCTGGCTGAACTGCTCTACATGCATGTCATGTCCTTAGCCTGAGAAGAAAGCCATCACCCACCCTCAGCAAAGCTGTGCCACTGCTGCAGCAAACTCCCACAGCCTAAGCCACCGAGACACTCACAGACATCACTGATGTGGGTTATGGGTGAATAAACTGCACAGAGACTAAACTGCTGCTTCCAATCAGAACCAAAGTCAATGTACCATACCTACTCAACACCCTGTGTCCCTATAAAAGCTACTCTACAAAATTGAAAGAGTCGACTGTTCGACCAAATGTGCAGATATAAACATAAGGACATAATAAACATTAAAAAGCAAGAAAACATGATACCTCCAAAGGACCATAATTCTCCAGTAACATGCTCAAAGAAAAGAAATTTATGAAATGTTTGAAAAGGAATTCAAAATAAGACCAGTCTTACAAGAAATGCTTAAGAGAGTGCTACAACTAGAAGCAAAAGGACAATAATTATTATTATGAAAGTACATAAAAATATAAAACTTACTAGTAGACGTAAATTTATGGTCAAACTCAAAATACTTCAGTACTGTAATGGTGCTTATGTAAACCTTCCAAACCTTTAATATGAAAGTTAAAGGTAAAAATACTCAAATATAATTACAGTTCAATTAGTTTCTAAGGAAAATATAATATACAAAGATGTAAATTAACGTAACTAAAATATAAATTGTGGGGGAGGGTAAAAGTCTATAGTATTTTTATTTAACCAAAATTAAGTTATTATAATAGTCAGAACTACAAGCCTTTTATGTTAGACCCATGTCAATTAGAAAGAAAGGAATTTCAGTAGATAAAAGATCAACAAAAGAGTTGATGTTTTAAAAAGATGAGAAAATCAACAGGCCTTCAGCTACACTAACTAAGCTAAAGGAAAGACGACTCAAATAATCAAATCAGAGCTTAAAAAGGAGATGTTACAACTGATACCACAGAAATGCAAAGAATTATGGGAGACTTTGTGAACAATTTTACACCAACAAATTAGATAAATTAGAAGAAGTGGATAAATTTATGTCCATATAAAACCTGTCAAGATTGACTTGAGAAGAAATAGAAAATATGAACAGACGAGTAGGGGGAAAGTGAATCAGTATAAGAAGTTTTCCATTAAAGAGATAGCCACTGTCTGATGGTTTTACTAATGAATTCTACTAAATATTTAAAGACAAACTAATACTAATTCTCAACCTGTTCTAGAAAATTGAAGAAGAGAGAATACTTTCAAACTCATCTTTCAAGGCCAGCATTACCCTGATACAAAAAGCAGACAAGGATACACACACACACACCCACACACACACACACACACACACACATACACACACACCCTAAAGGCAAATATCCTTGATGAAAATAGATGCTAAAATTCTTTAAAAACACACTAGAGTTTGGAAACAACAGAGCTTTCTTAAAGGGGAAATTTTCAAGAAGGCACTTTAGGCAGAAGCAATACAATCCCAAAAGGAAGACACACTATACAAAAATAAAGAATGATTCAAGAAAAGGCTAAATCTATGTTTAAAGCTTAATGTACATTGAGTGGATAAAAGAGGAAAACTGGTGTCATATGGATTTTTAAAAAATAGTTAAATAAAAGAATTAAAATACCATGGAAATAATAACATGAATTGGGAGTGTGAAAAATATAGTAATTGTTTAAAGTCTTTAACTTGTCTGGGGAATGTTGAAAATATGGATTAATTCAGGCATAGGTAATTTAAGTTACCTATGTTATATAGTTATATATTTTATATAAAACATATAGTTTAAAACAAGTATATAGTTTAAAACAAGCAGTTAAAGTAGATAGTGCATCATCTTTAAATTGGTATGGGGGAAAAAGTGGTAAAACGTTCAATCCCAAAGAAGTCAAAAAAGGAAGCAAAAAGGAACATTGAGATAAATAAATAGAAAATATTAACTTTACTCTCAAAATTTATCAATAAGGATATTAAGTGCTAGTTACATGGTAAATAACAACTATCAGATATTTTTAAAATGGCAACTACATGCTATTTAAAATGTACACATCTGGGGATAAAGTAGGTTAAAATCTTGGAAGAAAAAGTTGGGAAAACATAAAGTGTACAAATGCTAACCAGGACAAACCTATATATAATAGCTTTATTAAATATTAAGTTGATATTAAATTTCACTTTCAGGTGAAAAATATGAGACATAAAAATTTGTCACTTGTTTATAATTAAACATCCATTTAATATAAATATATAGCAATTTTAATTTGTATGTACCTAATAAAATATGCAGAAAATTTTAATGTAATATTTAACAAAACTGTAAGGAAAAATAGACAAATTTATTATCTTAGTGGGGGTGTTTATCAACCTCTGTTAAATAAAATAGAACAAGCAGATAAAATATCAGTCAATATACAAAAGTCAATATAGAAGACAAATTTAAAATTTGACCTACTATATATGGATCCATGTGAATTAAATATTTCAAAATTGAGTTCCACAGGCTGGTCTTCCAGAGATATAATTGATCTTCTGCAAAAGTCCATATAAATGACATACATTTAAAATTACTAAAGCAATGGATCCTGGTACAGTTCTGAGGGGGAATCCAAGCCATTGTTTCAAAACCTCATGGAGTTCTAAAAGCAAGACTTAAACTTCAGCTTCCTGATCATGTAAAGAAAAGTCCTGAGTTCCTGGAAACATCAATACTGAAGTGCAGTATGAAACTGGGAGCCGAGGTTAACTATTATATTTTGTACTGAACTTACAGTAAAGCTTAGATCCAGACTTTGGTTATTCACTAATCATGCAGCTTAGAAGCCCAACAAACAAGATAAAAGTTTCCTTCCCTGGTATCTGACATCTGGCTTTGCTAAATCCCTGTGAACTAGGGTAGTGGTCCCCAACCTTTTTGGCACCAGGGACTGGCTTTGTGGAAGACATTCCTTCCACAGAGGGGGTTGGAGGGATGGTCCTGGGATGACCCAAGCACATCACATTGATGTGCAGTCAAACTTCTTTGCCAATGACAACCTGCTCTTGCAGCCACTCCCCAGCACCAGTACCACTGGCCCAGCTACACTCCAGATCATCAGGCACGAGACTCCCACAAGGAGCACGCAAACTAGATCCCTCATATGGGCAGTCCTCAGTAGGGTTCTCACTCCTATGACAATCCAGTGACACCTGGCAGGTCTGACAGGAGGCAGAGCCTCCTGCCAGTGATGAGGACCGTCTGTAAACACAGATGAAGTCTTGCTAGCTTGCCCTGCCCTGGCCCTGTGACCTGGTCCCCATCAGGCCATGTACTGGTACTGGTCCTCTGTTCCAGGGCTGGAGACTGCAGCTCCAGGGAATATGTATCTTTTCAACATCCTGTTTCTGTTAGTTTGTAAGCACATATTGTCCAGAAGAGATTATTGTGGGTCCTGTCTGCTCATTTGCCCTTGTTTGCTCAGCAATGTATGGAAAACATATTATTTTCAAGCATATACTATGAATTTACAAAAATTGACTATTAACCATCATACTTATTCATAAAGCATGTCTTAGCAAATTTTAAATAATTTAAATCATGCAGAGTATATTGTCTGATCATAATGCAATTAAAACAGGAATATTTTGTCTAATATTAGTATAGCCTTTCATGTTCTCCTTTATTTCTAATTTGCATAGTATATTTTTCTTATTCTTTCACTTTCAACTTATTTGTGTATTTTCATATAAAGTTAGTCTCTTGTAGATGTATAGTTGGATCATGTTTTTTATTCCTTTTGTCAAGTTTCATCACTAAATTAGAAATTTTATTCCATTTATATTTAGTGTAGTTGTTGAGAAGAAAGGACTTACTTCTGCCATTATATTGTTTGTTTTATAAACATTTTATGTATTTTTTATTATTCAATTCTTACTTTGCTTCTTTTGTGTTATATACAAATATTTTAGTGTGTCACTATTTTTGATGTTCTGCTCTTCTATGTTAAGCATGTTTGTATAATTAGTTATTTTCCTAGGAGTTTCTTTATGTATTGTAATTAATTTATTAATTTGTAGCAATGTAGTTTGAATTATTAGCAATTTAGTTATAATAGTATGTAAAAATTTTGTTTCTGTACAGCTCTGTCTCCCCTTTCTTGTCATTATTGTTACAAATTACATCTTTAAATATTGTGTGCTCATCAATTTACATATATTATTGTTTCATGTGCAATTGACCTTTGAACAAAAAGGGGGATTGGGACACTGATATCCCCTACGCCTGACCACAGTCTAAAATTTGTGCATAATTTTTGACTCCTGAAAACTTAACTACTAATAGCCTACTATTGACTGGAAGTCTTGTCAATAAAATAAACAGTAGATTAACACATATTTTCTATGCTCTATATATTATGTATTGCATTCTTAAAATAATCTAGAAAAGAGAAAATGTTATTTAAAAGCCCCTAAAGAAGAGAAAATATATTTACTATTTATTAAGGTACACTTAATCATGATAAAGGTCTTCATTCTCACTGTCTTCACTTTGAGTAGGCTCAGGCAGAGGAGGAAGAGAAAGGGTTGCTCTTGCTGTGTTAGGGGTAGCAAAAGTGGAAGAAACTCCACATGTAAGTGGATTTTCACAGTTCAAACCTGTGTCGTTCAAAGGTTAACTGTATCTGTCTTTTAAATTATGTAGGAAAAAAGATGAGTTACAAACTAAGAATGCAATAATATTGACTTTTGCATTTACCTATGGTTTTCTTTACAACTTTGTGAAGAACCAAATGACTATTGTCATTTTATTTTAGTCTGAATAACACCATGTAGCATTTCATGTGGTGTATGTGTATAAATACTCTTACACAGTAAATTCAATTTTTATTTATGAGACAATGTCTTAATTTCTTTTTCATGTTTGAAGTCTATTTTTAACACTTTGAATATGGCATACTATTGCATTCTACCCTCTGCCTTTTCAGATGAGAAACTATTTTATGATCTTATGAGGATTTCCTGTACACCTCATGATGCTTCTCTCTTGCTACCTCCACAATTTTAGTTTTGTCTTTTCCTTTTATTAGTTTGATTACAAAGTGTTTTAGTTTGTATCTCTGTGATTTTATCCTTCTTATGATTCTCTGAGTTTCTTGGATATCTAAAGTAGTATTTTTCATCAAATTTAGTACATTTTATGATATTTAGTACATTGTATGATAGGTCTTCAAATATTCTTTCTGTCCTTTCTCTCTCTCCTCTTCTCTGGGACTCACAGTTATATGCATGTTGATATGCTTGATGGTGTCCTACAGGTCTCTTTGTCTCTGTTATTTTTTCTTTATTCTTTTATTTCTTCCTGTTCCTCAATCGATCTGTCTTCAAGTTCACTCATTTTTTCTTGTGCTTATTCAACGTTGGTGTTGAACTTCTCTAGTATGTTCTTTTTCATTTCACTTATTGTACTTTTCAACTTTACGATTTTTATATGATTTCTTTTTTAAATTTCTATTTCTTTATTTTTTCCTCTGTTTGACCAAATATTATTTTCATGGTTTTTATAATTTATTTTTATTTAGTTTTCTTTAGCCCTTTGGACACATTTAAAATAGTTAACATAAAATCCTTGTCCCATATGTTTGATGTTTGGACTTCCTAAGGGGTAGTTTCTATTCATTTATTTTTCCCTATTAACCATACACATTTTTTCATATGAACCATACTTTCTTATTTCTTTTCATGACTTCAGAGATTCATGAAAGACCCTGAAGATCAACCAAAGGTGAGGGCTTAGGATATTTCAGGTATTTTACAATCATGCATGTAGCACAAGGTATGCATATGTCTTTTAGATTACTATTTTTTAATGTTGGTGAACTCTTCATAGCCTCATTATTCAAGTTTATGTGTCAAACTTCTTAGTTTGTCTACTGTGTGTTTTAATTGTTAGTTCTTGTCCATGTAGCAACAACTAAAACATTTAGCTTTAAATGTTTTTAAACAAATATCTCATGAGTAATTATCTCAGACTCAGATGAGTTCTATGTTAGGGCAAATAAAGGAAAGATTTTTGAGTGAGTCCTTCATTGAACCACAAGACAGGTCAAAATAAGCAACCACCATTGTTTGAGAATAAAGTTCATCTGTTACCTCCAGTACTAGTAACTTGTACTGGGAGTATGAGTCTTCAAAGCCATTGCTAAATGTGGAGAGGGTCATGCAGCCAGGGTAAATAAAAATGCCACAAAGATGTCTTGAGTTTCAGGTAAAAAACTCAGTAAACATTTTCTTGGTTGCTGAAAACTGTTGATTATGTTTCAAGGTTCTTGTAAAGTTGATCTGACAACTTTTGCCAATTTATTGCCTTTGTGGTGGTTCATGCTTCTAGAGTTCTCCATTCCACCATTTTTGTGATGTCACCAAATTATTGTTAAAGCCAATAATTTTTAAACATCAACAAAATGATTCAATTTGAAGCCATTTTGGGGGCATCCTAGGAATGTAATAATATTTTAAAATTATAAATACATTTAATGCAATTTGTCACAATATCAGAATAAGAGACAAAAATTATATATGATATAAATAGATTTCAAAAGGCTACTGATGAAATTCTACACCTACTCATTATAGAAGGATTTTTAATAATTAATAAAAAGATTTTTATAGACCCACCTGTACACTTTTATAGCTAAAATCATGATTTTATGGGTGGAGCATTAAATGATCTCTCTTTGTGATCAGTAACCTTCACAGTATATCATCACCACTCGTATTCAATAGTTTGTAGTTAGCACAGTAGGTGAAGAAATATAAAATTTATAAACATTGCAAAAAACAAGGTTAGACTCTAATTTATTCTTAGGCTATATAAAGACTAAATATGTGGATTACATATGCAGACTGTATATAAAAATCCAAATATTCTCAATAATAAGTAACAAAATCAAGGAGATTCTCAGGTGTGTTAGATAATATGTAAATGAACAAAATCCACTTCATTTCTATATATTCAAATTTTCTCACATAAATATTTTAAAAGAAGATATCATCTACAATAGCATCTGAAATATAATGTACTTAGATTTAATCTAATCTAAGATATGCAATACATTCCCTTATATTGAAAATATGAAGATAATTAAAATAAAATGAAATAAAAGAAATGCTATTGAGACTTATAGATGATCAAAAATACATAACGAAATTTTAAAATTCATATGTTACAGGATTGAATATTATATGTTGGTTCTTCATAATATTTGTTTATGGATTTAGTGTAATTTCAAAAATTTGACAAGTCATATTTATATCAAAGTACAAAGGGACACAAATAACCCAGACACATTTGAAGACGTAGAATAAATGAGGCTACTTGCTCTTCTAGGTTGAAAGAATTATATATATTTAAGAAAGTTTGGCATTGGATGAGATGTTTAAAAAATGCTAATGGCACACAAAAAAGAGCCTACATAAAACCACATGTTTCACAACTTTGTTAATGAGATATGTGGCACTGCTAGTCAATAGGGAAAGGATAGAGAAGGTTTTCAATAAATATTGATGAGGTTTCTGGCTATGCATATAAAAAATGAAAATGGATATGAATTTCAAACCAAAACATAAAATTCAAGTCCTGGTAAGTTATAGAATTAATGTGAAAGAAAAGCTATAAAATAGAAAGAAAATGTAGGAGGATATTTTCACTGTCACATAGAGAAGGATTTCTTTAAAAAGAAATAAAGGCATTAAGTAAACAGACGAGATTATAAATTTGAACATAGCAAATTTAAAAACATTCTATTAATCAAAGGACATCTTTAGCACAGTGAGGAGATGTTAACAGGAAATATTTTATGTAAGTATATATACATATCAACTGAGAGACTACACGATACATAAAAAATAAACCATCAATAGGAATAAGACAGTTATTTAAATGGAGAAAGTAGGCAAAGGACTTGTACAGCATTATAGAAGGAGGAAATAAAACTAGCCAATAGACTATATGAAAAGGAGGCCAAGCTGATTAGGAAATGGGGGAAGGTGTGGAAGGGAAGACAGTTAATTTTTTTGGAGACTGAATTTTATTTTACAGATTCTCTATTTTTTCCCTTTTTTATGGCTATATACATTTTTTATTATATATTTATTTACATATTTATTTTTATTTCAGAGTGTTATGGGGGTACAAACACTTGGGTTATATAAATCACCTTTGCATTGCCCAACGAGGGTGCCCGTCCCACACACAGTGCACACTGCATCCTTTAGGTGTAGATTTACCCATCTCTGCCTCCCTGCCCGACACCTGATGAATATTACATCTATATGTGCACATGAGTGTTGATCAATTAGTACCAATTTGATGGTGAGTAAATTTGGTGCTTGTTTTTCCATTCTTGTGATACTTCACTGAGAATGGGCTCCAGTCCTATTCAGGATAATACAAGAGGGGCTAGTTCATCATTTTTTATGGTTGATTTGTACTCCATGGTATACATATACCATATTTTATTAATCCACACATGTATTGGTGGGCACTTCAGTTGTTTTCACATCTTTGCAATTGTGAATTAGGCTGCTATAAACATTCCAGAGCAGATGTCTTTTTTTATAAAATATCTTTTTCCCTTTGGTTAGATGCCCAGTAATGGGATTGCTGGATCAAATGGTAGTTCTACTTGTAGCTCTTTGAGGTATCTCCACTTTATTTTCCACAGAGGTTGTGCTAGTTTGCAGTCCCACTGGCAGTGTATAGTGTTCCTATCTCTTGGCATCCACGGCAACATTTGTTGTTTTGGGACTTTTTGATAAAGGTCATTCTCACTGTTGTTAAGTGATATCTCATTGTAGTTTTAATTTGCTTTCCCTGATGATTAGAGATGTTGAGCCATTTTTCATATGATTGTTGGCCATTAGTCTGTCTTCTTTTGAGATGTTTCTGTTCATGTCCTTTGCCCACTTTTTAATGTTGTTTTATTTTTTCTTGTTGATATTCCTGAGTTGTATATAGATTCTAGTTATCACCCCTTTATCGAATGTGTAGTGCAAGCCAGTATAACAATTTTATGAAGCAGAATTCCATTACTTAGTGGTCTTGAAGATAACTTATTGACTCAGTAATTCCAATTTGGGGGTATAGCTTCAAGATTACTGTGCATATGGGCACCAAAATACTCAAAATGAGAAAATAAATACAATTAAGGAGATAACTATGAGACCTCTCCCACACATATAACCACCAACATGTATCTGATCCATCAAATATATTCAATATATTCCCTCTTGTTCCTGTGAATGAATTATTCTTGCTTCTAATTAAGTACTTTTTCATATATTGCTTAACAAATTGAATATCTACTTTCGTAAAGTATATTTTTAGGTACATTGACCATTTTTCATTAGGTTGCCTTTCCCTTGAGGTATGGGCATTCTTTATACATTTTGTATATAAATATTTTGTGTATTTTCAATCTTTCTGTATTACGTATTGAACTTCACTATGTGATGTTTTTGGATAGACAGAAGTTCTCAAATTTTATGTAAAAGTAATATCTGGTTTCTCATTATGATCCATACTTTTTACATTCTGTTTTAGAAATTTGTATTGTTTTGCTTTTTATAGATAATTCTAATATCTACCTCAAATTAATTTTGGTGAATGGTGTGAGGTCAGTACTAAAGTTACATTTTTTTTCATATTATATCCAGTTGTCCCAACAGCTTTTCTTTCTTTCTTTCTTTCTTTCTTTCTTTCTTTCTTTCTTTCTTTCTTTCTTTCTTTCTTTCTTTCTTTCTTTCTTTCTTTCTTTCTTTCTTTCTTTCTTTCTTTCTTTCTTTCTTATTTTACTGTTATTTTTACTGTTCCACAAAGTCATCTTTATCTTACTTTGCCTACTTAAGCATAGGTTTGTTTCTAGTCTCTTTATTCTGTTCCATTGGTCTAATTATAAAAGGTTTGCCAATGCTGTTTTGTCTCAATTACTGTAGCTTTATGAGAAATCTTTATATTTGATAGAACAAATCACGACATCTCAATCTTCTTCATGAATGTCTTGGCTATTCTTGTAACTTCGCATTTCCACTCTCCACCATCATGCTACTCTGTTTTGTAAAGCCGATTGATATGGTTTCCAACAAAAGCCCCTATACCATCCAACTTTTGATTTGATATAGCCGTGTGGAGGGACAAGAGATTAGTGTGCAGGTGGTGAGTGAGATTTGGATCTTTATTTCCCGGGTTTTGGTGATTAGGCATTATCCTACCTGTGGTCTCAACTTCTAATGAACAACTCTTCTCATATAATTATTATCTCTAGGGGTTCAGCAAGTTTTCTTTCTTTGCCTTTTCAGAAAATTTTATTGGAAGTAAACAACAACATCAAATAAAAAACTCACAGCCTGAAACTTACATCTGATAATAAAAATACATAACTAAATTAATTAACATTTAGGTTTTATCACATTTTGCCCTTCAGAATAGTCAACTCAACATTGTCTTTATTCATTCATTCATTTAAGACTATCTATCCTTTTCTTTTTGATTCTTGCTTTTTGTGCTCTTAAGTAAACTTTATTTGTTTGCCTTTTATATTTAGATCTATAGTCTACCTCAAATAGATTTGGGAAAATGGTGTGAGGTAGGAATTAATTTTTTAACTTCAGAATATTATAGGGCTACATTTTGTTTACATAAATTGCTTTTGTACTATTTGAGTCAAAGTGATGAGTATGCCTATTCCCCAGATGGTATGCATTGAACCCATTAGGTGTGAACCTATCTCCTCCCCCATACATGCTTGATTGCCGATGAATGCTATTTCCACGTGTGAACATAAGTGTTAATTGATTAGTTCCAATTTAATGGTGAATACATGTGGTGTTTGTTTTTCCATTCTTGTGATACTTCACTGAGAAGCATGGTCTCCAGTTCCATCCAGGATAATTAAAGAGGTATTAGTTCCCCATTCTCTTTTATGGCTGAGTAGAACTTGATGATATATACACACACACACACACACACACACACACACACACAGCATTTTATTAATCCAATCATGCATTGATGGGCCCTTGGATTGTTTCCATATTTTTGTGACTGTGAATTGTTCAGCTATAAACATTTGAGTGCAGATGTTTTTTTTATAAAATGTCTTTTTTTTTTTTTCCTTTGGGTAAATACCCAGTAGTGGGATTGGTGAATTGCATGGTAGTTTTCTACTTTTAGTTCTTTGAAGTATCTCCATACTACTTTTATAGAGGTTGTGCTAGTTTGCAGTCCCACCAGCAGTGTAGGATTATTTCTATCTCTCTGCATCCATGCCAACATTTGTTGTTTTGGGACTTTGGAGTATAAACTATTCTCATTGGAATTAAGTGATATCTCATTGTGGTTTTGATTTGTATTTCCCTGAGATTAGAGCTGGTAATCATGTTTTCATGTGTTTGTTGGCCATTAGTCAGTCTTCTTTTGAAAACTTTTTGTTCAAGTCTTTTGTCCACTTTTTAATGGAGTTGTTTGATTTTTTTTCTTGCTGATTAGCTTGAGTTTTTTATAAATTCTAGTTATCAGCCCTATGTCAGATGTATAGCATGTAAATATTTTCTCCCATTCTGTAGGAGAATGGGAAAAGATATTCTAATCACTCTAATAACTGTTTCCTTGGCTGTGCAGAAGCTTTTTAATTTGATCAGGTCCCATTTATTTATTTTTGTGTTTTCTGTGATTGCTTTTGGCTTCTTCCTTATAAATTATTTGCCTAGGCCCAATGTCTATAAGACTTTTTCTAATATTTTCTTCTAGAATTCTTATGTTCACATTCCTTAGGTTTAAGTCTGTTACCCATTGTGAGTTGATTTTTGTGAGAGGTGAAAGATGCAGATCCTATTTCAGTCTTCTCCATGTGGCTATCCAATTTTCCCAGCACCATTTATTGAATAAGGATTCTTTTCCCCAGTGTAAGTTTTTGTCTGCTTTGTCAAATATTAGATGGCTATATGTGGATGGGTTATACGAGGGTTCTCTGTTCTGATCCATTGGTCTATATCTTTGTTCTTGTGCCAGTCCAATGCTGTTTTGGTTATTGTAGCTTTGTAGTATAGCTTCAAATCAGGTAAAGTGATTGCCTCCCAATTTGTTCTTTAGGCTTCAAGTTGCTTTGGCTATGTGAGGTTTTCTGTGGTTCTATATAAAGCATAGAATTATTTTTC
Organism: Microcebus murinus; assembly: GCF_040939455.1. Classification (NCBI taxonomy): domain Eukaryota; kingdom Metazoa; phylum Chordata; class Mammalia; order Primates; family Cheirogaleidae; genus Microcebus; species Microcebus murinus. Next base: position 6,951,960 of record NC_134111.1, read on the forward strand.
TTGGATCTGTGAAAAGTGATTTTGGTATTAATTTTTATATGATTTTATATTATGTCTAATGATCTCAGTGCCATTTATTTTAGTTTATCCTATATTTTTCTGCTATTCAATTCCATATTCTTCATAAATTATTTACACACACATGTTTTTATTACCATAGGTGAAATAGAAAATCACAGATGAATACTGATTATTTATTAAGAGGTGGTGGGAAGTATCAGGACAAGCTGAAAGTTAATGGAACCACACACCTGCATAAGTCCAGAGGTTTAAAAAAATGAGTGATGAATTTGGGGAATTATAACCATGTCTATAACATGGGTGTCTGGTGCAAACTTATTAGAAAAAAGGTTGAAGTAGAAAAGATTGTGGGAGGCTCCTGATCAACTAATCTACTTCCTACTATAGACTAGTATAACCTACTGGGTTTCTTTTTCAACCTAATAAACCTATATGTAGGTCTGCAAATATACATGTATTTTCTCCTTACCTTTGTTATTTTTATTCCATTTTATTTTTATTTGCATTGATGTTTTTAGGTCTTATTTAAAATTTTATTGTAAAATCACCAATCTTTTGTTAGACAAATGGGATAGGTCAATTAATAATCTAAAAAATATTTTAAAATGTATTTTAACTTTGTTCCAAAGTTACTATATTCTTAAGAACTATTCCACACTGAAAGAAATGCAGCTTTCAGGAAAGAACTAAACATTTTAACCAATAAGAATTAGTTTCAAAGCAAAACAGCTTAGCAATGTAATCATCTGTCTACCCAGTGCTTACAATGTGTGGGGCTGGCTGATTTGTTTGCATGTTTTTTTCTGAAATGTTAAATTTGATTAAAATGAATTCTCCCTCTGGGTGCCCTTACACACCATAAAACAGATATACTAACACTGATTAGAAAGTCAAAACCTATAAATAAATTTCAAGTTGCAAAAAAAAATACTGGGCACTGTGAACATTTTATTATTCAATATGTTTTTCGCTGGTGGCTTATCTACTTATTCCAAAAGATCCATGTTTCTCTAAACCAGGCAAACATTTAATATCTAATACATTAAGGCTCCCTTTATATAAATAAATGTTCTTAGGCACTTAACAAATAAAGAATATAGATCTTTGCTGGAAAAACAAGAACATAAGATGTTGAAAAGAAATACTTCTAATCTCTGTGGGGAACTAGAGGCTGGGACCATCAGAGCAGAACCATTCTTTATCTTTCATTCTTTTTCTTTACTTATTTTGGGGGTAGGAGGTGCAGTGACTCCCTCAGAAATGTATTCTACTGTATAGTACAGAGACATTTAACAACTAATTTCTGATTAATCAAAAGGTGATTTGCCAAGTAATTTTAGTGAAGTAACTGTGAAAATGAATTGACTATTCTGCAGGGCAACAATTCGTAAAACTTAAAATCACTGTAGCTGTTGAAGTTGTTGAAGCTACAAACACCTTGCCTACAAAAGGGTTATGAAGATTAGATTCCAAAGTTAGATTTGGGTGTATTGTGTTTTTTCAGTGCTCTTGTTCATACCTTCTAAATTCTGTTTCATCATTAACAAGGTAAGGGGTCGACTGGGACAGATCAGTCCATCTCCAGTTATTGTTTTAGTTTGCTTCAATTTAATGTCACCTTTTTGAAGCTTCCAGTACCCCTAATCCATGATTCACTTTATCACTTGTGAAAACAGTATAAACTTTGAATGTGATAAATGTAATTTCTGCATGTTATAAATTTACAAATGATCTTAGGCAAATCACTTAACATTTCTGAGTCCTAGTATGATTATGCATTAAACAAAGATTATAATACTGACTTTATGATATTTAATATTATATTTAATATACATATTTTAGTGTTCTATTTATTTTATATTATAATATTAATATTTTAATATATGAAAACAGGGATTATAAAACAGAGGTTATAATATTTTATGACCATTATGTGAAATGACATGCAGACACCTATCCCAGAATAAATAATTCGCCATTTTAAGTTTTCTTGATTCTTTTTTAAAAATTTCTCCTTACCCCAAATAATGGGCAATCAAATATGTTTGGAATGCAGGCTACATTATGTGTATTTTTGCTTAATTGATGAGCATCAACTGTAGTAGATTGTGCGCAAGAGCCCAGGAAATCAGGTTGCCCTGGCACAGGACGCCTTATTTAGGAAGAGAATAAAAACCTGTGTTTCGTGGATTATGAGAACTGTGGGCAACAGGTCAGGCCTGACGCCCAAGGCTGCTCCTTTCCAAGTTCTATATATGGGAAAGGGAAAGGATTTGCTGCTGAAAACATTCTAAACACCTCTCTGTGTTAGCATACTCACTTCATTTGTTCATTCTTTACACATTTGACAAATATATAAACAGTTTTCAAATTTCAAGCCTTGGGTCAGTGCATGGGGTAGAATTCAGACTAGTCCGTCCTTATAGTGAAGGTGACAGAGACACAGAACCGCAGCCTTTTAATACTAAAAAAGGACATATAATACACAATGGCGGATATACCTGTTAGTTAATTAAACATGCTAACATAATTTGGGGGCACTTATTATTTTAGATTATCTCTTAACACTGAATTTTATTATATACAGCTGTGGTTTCCAGCCCCCAGGCGACAGACTGGTCCCTGGCCTGTTAGGAACCAGTCCACACAGCTGGAGGGGAGTGACTGGCGGGCAAGCGACTCCGCCTGCATGCACAGCCACTCGCCATTGCTCGCATCACGCTGTAAGCCCCTCCTGTCCGAGCAGTGGCAGCGCTGCGTTCTCAGGGAGCGCCAACCGGACTTGCACACTGAGCTGCAAGGGTCTGCTTATGGGAGCCTAATGCCCGATGATCTGAGATGGAGCTGAGGTGGTGATGCTAGTGCTGGGCAGTGACTATAAATACAGATTATCATTAGCAGAGAGGTTTGACTGAATAATAACGCAATGTGCTTTGTTGAATCATCCTGAAATCATCTACCCCAACCCTTGGTTCCTGGTAAAATTTTCTTCCATGAAACTGGTCCCTGGTGCCACAAAGGTTGGGGACCACTGATATATAAGGTTTGAGGTTTTAATTCTTAAAGATTTAAATCGGAACTATTTAACTTTTAGAATGTTTGTTTTCTTTCTTTCTTTTTTTTAAATTTCAAAATGTTAAGGGAGTACAAATGCTTTTGTTGCATGAATAGCTTTTATAATGCTTAAGTTAGGGCTGTTAGCATGCCCATCACCTAAATACTGTTCTTTGTATCCATTAGGAGGGTTTTTGCCTCTTCTCTCCTCCCCCTCCCTTCTTTTTGATTCCCAGTGACTATTGCTTCCCTCAGTACCCACGTGTGCCCACTGACTAGTTCCAACTTATTAGAGTACACGTGGTGTTTGTTTTTCGTTTCCTGAGATACTTCATTCAGGGTAATGGTCTCCAGACCCTAACGCTAACTTTGACCCTGACAATGACCTTGAATGTAACCATGACCCTGACTCTGACCTTGACGCTGACCCTGACCTTGACCCTGACCCTAAACCTAACTCTAACCCTAACTGTAACCCTAAACCTAGCTCTGCATTTAACCCTTACCCTAACCTTAACCATAACCCTAACCTTAACCCTAACCCTAACCCTAACCCTAAACACAAGTAGATTTCTCAAATCCACATATGCATGCTTCCCAGAAATTGATGTCAGAAAATGTGCCCCCACATGTTTCAAATACATTTTAGGGTTTACCCATACAATTTGAAGAAAGAGCTTGACCATTTGTTTCTTAGTAGTCTATACAAACTTTATTCTATGATAGTTGGCCATATTTTCAAATATTTTAACTAGGAAATTTCATATTTCAGAATAATGATCTTAGCTACTAGTTAATGACTCATTCATGCTGTCTTTTTTCTCATTTTCCATCCAAATTAGACTTTATTAGACTTATTTATAAGTGAGGAAATTTACCTTTACCTGAGGCTGCCACCTCAATCTTGTTGTAATTATCTGATAAATAGGGTAATTATATGTCCTAATTTCTTTGGGACACTTCAGTTTTGTTCTTGTCCAGACACTCTAACTGGTTTCACTCTTGACTGTGCTCTGTTTTGAACTATTACCCTATGACAATAAAGCATAATCCAAACCACAAATTGTGATACCTAAGATACTAATTAAAGCTTGTAACAGAATGTGTTATATAACTGACAATCTTAAGATACGGGTTCTTATGTCAGAATAAGCATAAACGTGAATTTGCAGGACAAAATAGATTGACTTTCCCTAGAGGAAAGGCCACAGGGTTATGTGGGTTGAAGAGTAAAATGTAATCTTATAAATAATCAGAAATGAAGTCTCCTTACTGCAATAACAAGCTGCGTGACCTTTACCTCTCTGAGCCTTGTTCCTTCATTTGTAAAATGTAAAATTTCAATTACTGAGTGGCACTTCCATGCTGGGCACTTTTAGAACATCAACTGTTTTAACTCTTAGAACAGCCTGGTGAAGTTAATAGTAGTATCCCCATTTTACAGACCCGAAAACTGAGGCTTACATACCTCTTTCCACTGTCACACAACTAACGTGGCAGAGCTGGGATTCCAACCCAGTTCTTTATTACAAAGTCCTTTTTCTTCTCCCTATGTACAACTCCCCATCCAAAGATGAAATTGAACTGTACCAAAGCATATCTTGTCCTCTAGGCTGTGCTAGTTATTGTGCTGCATTCTTTGGAGGATAACAGTGTTGACTGGCAGTGTCCTTGTTTGTGCCCATACTAATTAGGGAAATAAAATGTAATTAAACCAGCAGGAAGTAAGAGAACCACAGGAGAGTTTTACACGCACAGAGGGTAGAATGCACAAAAATTCAGAGGTCTGATGTGCAATTCACATGTAAATAGATACAGCTAGTAGGATGAGAATGTAGTTCTGATCAGAATGTAGCATGAAATGAAAGCAAAAGAGTAGAATGTTGAGGTTGAATGTGTATAAAATTCTCAATGCCAGGATAATTCTAAGAAAGTAGACCAGGTTATGTTATGGTTTTGTCAGAAAATTTGAATTTAACAATGAACCAAGGAAAAGAGCTAACTTTTTTTTTCTGATGTGAAGGTGTTAATATGACCCTAGGAACTGATTTTTCCTTTTTTTATAAAAGGGTAAGACTAAAGGAAAAGGAGGTAATATTGTCTGTCATTTTACATATTTTATTCAATTTATTCATCACAATCAGCAGAATTTCTCTATCACTATCTGATAGACGGGGGAATGAGAACTCTCAGTGTGACTGTCCTCTCATCTATAACAACTGTTATTGCCCAAGTGCCCATGTGAGTTGCTGTGTGCCAGGCAGGAAGTTGTGCATGTTACAAGATGCTCTTTTTTAATTTCCACAAATAACTTGCAAAAGAGGTTAAATACTTTGCCAGGATAAAAACAAAAATAGGATTCAAAGGAATGAACCTGTGCCCAAATCCATGTTCTTTCCCTGTTCCAAGTTTCTTATTAACTGTGAAATAATGAGATTAAGGCAACTGCTCTCTCTTAACTCTCCACATCTGTTCCGCCTCCAACTAAGGTTTACATCACGCATTTTTAGTTTTGTTCTCTCTCACTCTGTCTCTCACACTGTCTCTTTCTCATTCTCTGTTTCATACTCATTCTTCCTCTCACTCTATGTAAATGTATCCTGAAAGAAAAAACACACACGTGATATTTTACTTTTGTCCCAGATTGCTTGATCATTAAAGTTGTACTTATCTCACAGATAACCACATAGCTTCATCATCCGATCTATATGAAACAAATAAGCAAAACAAACAAACAAACAAAAAAACAAATGCCAAAAAAACTCTACAATCTGCTCCTTGCCATGGTATAGTCTCATGATGCAGATCACCATGATTTACTCTTATAATAAAAGTTTCCCCAATCTAATCACAGATGGATATTATATGGCCTCATAGATCCCAAAGTTGGTCTCTTGGGGCCTGAGATTTCTTCTCAGTCCCTCAAGTATATTTAATCTCCAACTCTCTCTGCTGTGCTTCCTATATCCCTGTCAAGTTAGAGTGTGGTAGCTCATGACTTCTGAATTCTCTCTATTTTTTACGTTTGTCTGACAAAGCATAATTGTTTGAGAAATGAAAAAGGCAAATGTGCTCGTTGCTTTCATGTAGTTTTGTGTTTTTTTGTTTGTTTGTTTTTTGTAAAATTTACTTTGCTGAATTCTGTCAAATGGTGTCTGTGTAGAAATTATTTTAATCATTTCTCCCTATCTAACTCAAATATATTCCTTTAATGAAAGGGATCAGGGCTAAGCAAAGTTCCATAATATCAAATCTCTGAAATTGTAAGTTTATAAATATTATATTTCTTTGTCAATGTATGCAGCTTTTATTGACTACTACATATATTTTATAAATAAAAGCTAAAAGTGGGGTTTTCTCCAAATGAATTTAAATATTATATTTTTTCACCAAGAGAGAAAACAAAACATTTTTATGCTATTTGCTTGGTTTTGTTTTCTAAACACAGGCTCATAACTGTAGTATATTGCTTGTGAAATCTGGTTTTGTAAATATCTGTATCAAATTAATTATAGAATTTATAACAAAGGTTTTATTGTAGGAGATGGAAGAAGATAAAACAAAATTTAGTACTTGAAAACTTAATATTTGAATTTCTAATTCTGATTATTCTTCTAGTTTTCGTAAGTACTTGTGGGTTGAAAAAGCAGAATTTTGTCAAATGCATGTGAGCTTTAAGTTCAATCAAAAATGGGTTTTGATCCCAATTCTGAGGATTGTGGGAATGAAGTGAAATTACTAGAGTACTATATTCATAATAATATAGTTTTCTTACATGCAAAGTGGAGATAAAGTATCAATTTAATAAGAAGAAAATAGATCACCTATGACCATAGAACATACATACTTAGAAGAGTGTGCAGTTGCCAAGTCAGGCAAGCTAGGTTATGCTGCAGAAACAAACATCTATGGGATTTTAGTTTCTCGAAAAACCAAAGAGGTATTAATATTTCTTACTTATGCACCACATCCACTGAGAGTGATCATGGTTCTCTGTTCCATGCATCTTTATTCTAGAACCCAGGATGCTGGGGCAGTCTGTTTCTGGAACATTGTTTGCCTCCATGGCAAAAGGAAAGAGAGAAATGGAGATCACTGTCTACAAACCGTATCAAATACTGTTGTCCCTTCTGCTCACATGAAGGGAGCAAAGCTTTGTAAGGAAGAGAACGTGCAATCTTACCACGTGCCTAAAAGAGGCAGAGCTGAAGTCCTAGAGAAGCTCTCAATATTTTCACATCTCCTTTCTCTGCCATTTCCTGATTTTGGGAGTCACAGTAATATGGACTCACAGTATTACAAGCACACAGTATAACTACAAGAAAGCCAGACTAGAATCTCATCACTATCTTTTCCTTATCAATAGCAACCCGACATTGTATGTACATGCACTACTACTGCCATGCATAATTCAGTGCAAGTCAGTGCATAATTCATCTTGAAAAATAGACATTGGCTTTTGTGATTCAACATAATACAAATTTACAATAAATACTATGATTTACTTGACCCTGATAGTATACATTTTCTGCATACATGTTAAGTTGTTTATTGATCATCAAAATTTAAAAAAAAAAGAACAAAGAACTTTTCTGCTTCATAGTGCACCAATGAGAAAATTATAAGTCAACTCACAAACTGAGAAAAAACATATTTGTAAATCATTTTTCTAATAAGGGACTTATATATACAATATTTAAAGAACACATATCTCAAAAATATTAAGACATATAACCTAATTTTAAAATGGGCACAGGATTTCAATATATGAATGACCAATAAGCCCATGAAATGATTTTCAACATCATTAGTTATTAGGGAAATGCAAAGCAAAACCACAGTGAGATATAACTTCATAACCAGTACACTGGTTAAAATAATAAATAAAAAATAATAAGTGTTGACAAGATATGGAGAAACTGTAATCTTGTAATTTTCTGGTGGATATGTCAAAAATTACATCCATACCAGAAAGCAGTTTGATTTTTTTCCCCAAAATGTTAAACATAGAGTTATAGTAAAACTCAGCAATTCCATTCTTAGATACCTACTGAAGAGAGTGAAACCATACATTCACACAAACATTTGTGCATATGTGTGCATTTTCCTGGTAGCTTTATTCAAAATAGCCCAAAAGTAAAAACAACCAAAATGTCCATCAACTGATAAAAGGACAAATAAAATGTCATAAATATAAACTTGGAATATTATTAAGCATAAGCAGGAGTGAAGTACTGATGCCTTCTAGGACATGAGTAAACTTCAAAAACATTATGATGAGTGAAAGAACCATTCATGATTCCATTTCTATGAACTGTCCAGAATGGGCAAATGTATAGTGTTAGAAAGTTACTTAATGATTGCCTAGGGTGGGATTTGGAGTGAGAAATGGAGAGTACTGCAAATGGGCAAGTGCAAGACATTATTTTTTGTAGTAATGGAAATGTTCTAAAATTCATTTGTAGTGATGATGTTGTAAGTCTGTAAAGATACTAAAATCCATTAAATTTTACAATAAAAACACAAGAATTGTATATATAAATTATATCAATAAAGCTGTTAAATCTACAGAGATTTTCTTTTTCAAGGTGGAGGAGGGCATCTTTCTATCCTTAGTAAAACTATTTGAACTATTTGTTAAATATCTATCCTACTGAATTCCCAAAACTATTATGTAGATTTTCTTCTCCCTGGTTATTTCTATGTTTAAAACTGCAATTGAAAAGCCACAAATGAAACAATTTCTATCTGAATTTGTTGACCCAAAATAACCTGATAGAAAGAAACAGCTTAAATGAAATCTGAATTTATTGACAGAATATTACCAGCTTGCTTTCTGAATGCTAACATATTACTATTGAATTAGATCACTTTTGAATAGTATGCTAATCAGAAATCATATAGAACTGTGATTTGAAGCCCCCTGAGGAATTCAAGAATCTGTCTTCAATATTTATGGTCACCTGCTGTGGATTTCAGTATCTAGAATAAGAACAGAGGCTAATTCCTCTTTAATCAGTCCATGGACTTTCTCTATTATTGTGAGCTCTCTTTGAGAAGATTATTTCTAGCTTGTCCCTCAGCATTAATGATGACATAGAATTCTCTAAAATGTGGTCGACTTTGACTCTTCAAAAAGCAAAGGAGATAGTCCTTCCAATGTGGATTATTTTGAGCATATTAGCACCTACTTTGACAGACATTTAAATGGAAAGCATACATTTGAGATCTCATAAAATATCAGTGAAAATGTTGGCTGTGCTTGAAAAAATACTCTAAATATTCCATTCTATTATCTTCCTTTACTTATTTAAAAAAATCCTAAACTTGACCAAAATCTTTATTTTTTTGCTTCTTTCTACTGTAGATGCTATTTACTCTGTCAAAGGGTACTAACGAATCATTTAAATTTGCCTTGGCCTATATCTCCCATATGTAGCTTTTATTTTTAAAAAATATTAATTTTTAAATTTTAGCTTTACAACTATCTTACAGTAAAACTTACTTTTCAAATATACTTTTGGTAAATTTTAACACACCTATAAACGCATCAACAATCAAGAGTCAAAACAGTTTTGTCGCCCCCTAAAAAACTCACTCACATTATCCCTTAATAGTTGTGTTGTCCCTCCCATTCATAACCTCTAAACAACCACTGGTCTTTTTTTCATCACTCTGTCTTTTGAGACTATCATATAAACAAAAACACACAGTATATAACTTTTTGGATATAAATTCTTTCACTGAGCATAATGTCTTTGAGTTTCAACTAAGTTGGTGTATCTCTCAGTGCTGTAGTTCATTCTTGTTTTATTAACAATGTTCCATTGTGTAGATGTGCCCTCTTTTATCTATTCAACCTCTGAAAGCTAATCAAGTTATTTCTAATTTGGGATGATTATGAATAGAGCTGCTACAAGCATTCATGTAGACAGATTTTAGTGAGAATGTAAGTTGTTTCTCAAATGCCCAAGAGTGGGCTTGTTGGGTCATGTGGTAAGTGTATGTCAAACATTATTAGTAACTGCCATCTGTTTTCCAAGTGGGGCTATAACAATTTGCATTCTCACCAGTAAATGATAATTCTAGCTAATTTTAATCCTTTCTTTATTTTTTCTAGACTTGGTATTATTTAGCATTTTTCTCTTCCTTCTCCTCCTCTGTTTCACAGTTCTAATAGGTTATAGATGAGCAAATTGCCATACAATGAACTTTGTATCAGGGTGTATGTTATCAGCTCTGCCATGACCCTGGCTCCCTTTCTTAGCCCCAGGTTCTGTTCCCACATAGTTGTTTTTGTGGAGTCAAATTAGATATAAAAGCTTGTGAAAAAATATAAAGTATGCATATAAAGTATATATTTCTCATCATTTTTATAACAATCATTTTTATGGTAACAGTCAATTCTTATTTTAAAGTAGATAGAATATCAGTGATTAACCTTGAAACACATCTAATGATGTTATGTGTCCTAGTGGGATGGATAGAGGAAGTTTTAACAAGATTTATCATATTTTATCAGGTTTTTATTTAATCTAGAATGAATAAATATTCTTAACATGTTGCAGACTCTAAACTGGGAGGTGTCAGATATAACTGTGAAGGGTCTGCAAGTTTTAGGAATTGGAAATGAAAATAACAAATCTATTTAAGCAATAAACACACAGGGAAGAATTGCATCCTGCAATAGCATTATTAGGCATCTACCCAAAAGGACATAAGACATTCTATTATAAAGACATCTGCACCCGAATGTTTATGGCAGCACAATTCACTATTGCAAGGACGTGGAAACAACCCAAGTGCCCATAAATTCATGAGTGGATTATTAAAATTTTCTATATGTTTACAGTGGAATATTACTCAATTCTAAGAAACAACAGTGAGCTACCACCGCTTATATTATCCTGGATTAAGCTTAAGCCCATTATCCAAAGTCAAGTGACAGAAGATCAGAAAAATGGGCTTCACATGCACTCTCCATCAAATTGGTACCGACTGATTAACACTATGGCGCTCAAATGGTGGTGGGTGTTCACCAGCGATTCGGGGATTGGGGGGTGGACCCACATCTGAGGGATCTTGTGGTGAGCACGGTGGAGGGGAAGGGCATTCCTCTAACCCTAGTGAGGGAGAGGCAAAGATATAAAATGCAACCCAAAAGTTTGTACTCTCATATTTTCTTGAAATAAAATAAAATAAAAAACAGAGATCAGAGCTGTCTTATACATGCACATTGCCAGCATTGTTCCATTAGGTTTCAGGGACAAATATGTATATGCTACTGTAAAAATATAAGCTTTCTGTTTCTTTTTCTTTCCATGAGGAAGAGTTGTAAGTGAAGGGCTGAAGAGTATAATAATCATAAACTCCATATTTTGTTTTCTTTTGAGGTGATGATGAAGGGAAAAATGCAAGAACACAATGTTACCATTTTGACTTGCATGGCAAGTTCTAAATTGTAATAGATGAAATAAGAGCATTAAAAGTAGTATACTCTACCAATATGTCTTTAAGGGTCAAACAGGAAAATGTATTTTGCACATAAATAATTCATAGAGTTCAATGGACTGTATCTGCTAAATATTTTACTCTGGGTTTGTAAATATTTTTCTTTATGTTTCTGCAGTTTTATCATTTACAGGAAAGAAATGGTTGTTAGAGGAAATTTGTCACTTTCCAAACTAGGTTACAAAATCTACTGCCACTTTCACTTGGGCACCACAATTTTATCCATCTTGTTATTTATCTCATTAAAAAGCTCATTTTCATATTTTGTGTGAAACAATGGCCATCCTAATTATGAAAGGTTCTAAGTTTTGATCAAAATATTAGAGTTTATTTTTTTTATCTTATCCACCCTGTTATTCTTTTCTATTTTTGCTCATGGCAAAAATATTTCTTACTCAAAACCTATCAAATGATGGCAGAGACATAGAATAGCTTCTTTTATAGAAATCATTGATTATTGCAGCTACAGTTACTTCCAATATTTTGTGAACAGACTTTCTATCTCAAACCATCAATATATATATATATCAAAATATATATCAATATATCTATCAATATGTATCATCTATCAGACATCTATGCTGTTTTTTAAGAAAATATGGATTTAGAGTTAGAAGTTATGGTTTGAGACCTGCTTTTGCAATTCATTACCTATTAAACCTTGGTCCAACACTGGAATTCACTGGGCTTAATTATAAATGAGAATTACAATTAAAAACATTGGTAGCATCTATTGAATAGAGCTATTGAGATGGTGAAAATCATATGACACATATTAAAAGTCTGCCAGAAAATGCAAATGATGGGAAATGTAGATGTAATTGTTAACATAACATTATTGAAGAAAGTCTATCATAAACCTTATTTGCCCCAAAATTCACATCCATCTGTACTTAAATTCAAATTAATATTTATGAAACACATATTAAGTTTATAGTATTTTATTGTCACTTCAATAGGTGACATAAGAGACCCTTTTTTTTGAAGTTGTTTAAAATCTAAGTCTTGGGGATTTGATGGCAGTGGTAGAGAAAGGCAAGCTCTTGACGACGAGGGAACAGCTGTCATAGACATACGAGCAAAGAAAAATATGCCAGCAAACACTCATGTGATTGAGATAATTACAAGAATCCTACCAGGAGAACATTCCTTTCTGATCAGGTATAAGCTTACATTCCCTTGCCTACTGTCCTCAGTCGCGTTTTCCATTCTGAGCCCCTCAGTGTGTATGTGTTGGGTCTGACCAGCGCTAATGTGATGAAAGCACTCAGATTTAGTGTTCCTCTATCTTTCCAAATTTGTCTGATCCAGGAAAATTTTGAAATTTTAAATAATTTTGAGCTCCTTAGGGTCTCTGAAACATCCCCTATATTTATCCAACTGGCAGGGGAAATAAACACTATGGAAAGTTAATACATAATCAAATAAGCAATATCTGAATGAATCTGAATGAATGATAAGTGGGGGGGTGCGGTTTCAAAATCTAACTCAAAAGGTCAGGATATCAGAAAAAATTATAAAATAGCCAGGTCAGTTAGGCAGACAGCAAACCTTGCTCAAAACAGTATTATTGAGCAATATGATTTATCAGCCTTGGCAAGAGCCTGTGCTACTTGCCTAAAAGCAATCCATGCATCTGTAATGAATAGAGAGGAGAAAACAATAAACATGCAAATGTACTCTCACTTTTTAGAAATACATTTTATACATTTTCAGTAAAAGAATGGAGAAACCAGGAACAGAGAGACAAAACCAAGGTTTAATCCTTTCAAGGATGAAAAAAGATAACTTAGAAATCTATATATTATATTCTCAAGTATTGCCTAAAATTATTACACTCTCAGGATAACAAATGTATCCTATCTAATAATAATGAGCTATTAATCATTTGTAGCATATTATAAATTTTATGCAATATAAGTGCCCTCATTCATGAAAGACTTTTTTATTAAAAAAAACTAAGAAGACATAATAAAAATGGCTAATAAGTTTACCATGTAAAACTTATCCAAATTCAAAACCTTCAATATATAAAGTGGCAAGTTCAAGAAACAAAGTACCTACCAAGTGGAAAATATGCCTCCTTGGAAAATTTATGTAACATGTAGAGTATCACTGACAATCAAAAAATTAACAATGTTGACATATAATTATCCACCAATCTAAACAAACATTTAAAAATATATTTTAAAAATGGATGTAACTGGGGAGTGACATCAGCCAAATGGCAGAGTTGGAGCAGCAAACTCTACAAGGCAGAAACACTGAAGACATAGTCAGAAACTACCTGAACTGATTTTGTAAGAGGTCTGGAAAATAGTCAAAGGTTTATGTCAACCAAGCAAATGTTCAATCAAGAAAAAGCAGTTTTCAAGACAGTCATAAAGTTTTGTGGCATTTTTATTCACCTTTGCCCTACCCACTTTTCAGTCCAGCAGCAATTTAGGTCTTGAGCAATGGTAGCTGGTTCCTACTTTGTTTTTCCTTTGAACTGGAGGGAGCAGAGTGGGCTTTATTGGTAAATCATTGTGTAAGTCTGTTCTACGCAGGCTGGGGGATACCTAAAGGACTGAAGTAAGGTGACTACCTCTGTTCGCATCACTCCTAAAGCAGGAGGAAAAACAGCAGGCACTGTTTGCAGAAGCTGCAACGTGATTCAGACGCCAGGGATAAGTGATTCCAGATGGAGACACATACAGTAGGACAAGTAAGGCCTAGAGGAGAAACTGGAACGGGACTTTCTGGGAAATTTGGACATTCAAAAGCAGCCACATAAAATACGGAGAACTTAAGCTTTCACCTCAGGTTGATCTTTAAGCTCGGAGAAAGCCTGGCTAAAAAGCAAAGGATTGCCCCAGTACAGAATGTACTCCCATACAAAGAATGGGAATATTTTCTGTTCTTTATGTTTTTAAACACATTTTTATTTTGTTTTGTTTTAATTCCTAATACTCCAACAATCTGTGTCCAAACATGAGCTGCACATGAGCTAAAGGATCAGAGATCACACTCAGCAAGAATAGCCTGTGCAGAGTCTCAAAGCAAAAGAAATACTATAGTCTTTAATAAAATATTTAAAACATAATAAAATAAAACCCTTATGAAGGGGGAGAATCTGATTTCAATAGTTACTACATTATAATAGTCAAAGGCCCTATTTTCAACAGAATTCATAAGGTGCATAAAGAACAGGAAAACTTAGCTAGTAAAAAGGAATGAAAATAAGTGAATAGAAACCTTCAAAAATGAGGGTGATATTAAGACATCTGTAGAAAACAGAAGTTAGGAAGTTTATCAGCACTAGACTTAGACTATAATAAATGCTAAGGAAGTTCTCCACGCTGAAATGAAAGAATGCTAGACAATAATTGTAAGCATATAGAGATATCAAATTCTTCAGTAAAGAAAAATACATGGGAAAATATTAATGTCAATATTATTGTGATTGTGCTTTTTAACTCCACTTTTAACTTACTACATAATTTAAAGGATAAATACATAAAAATAATTATAAAACTGCTATTGGGTATAATGTATATAATGATATAATTTTTGACATCAATAATATAAGGAAGGGTAGAGCTATGTGAGTGCAATGTTTTGTGTGTGATAAAAGTTATGTTGGTATCGATTCAAAATAGATTCTTGTAACTTTACCATGTTTTGTAAATCTCCATGTTAATCAGAAAGAAAATATTTATAGAGATCATAAAAGAGGGCATGGGAGGGGAAATAAAATATGTCACTATAAAGTCCCCAACTAAATATGACAGAGTGCATAATCCAAAAAAAACGAGGGTGAAAAACTAAAGAACATACAGAAAACAAATAACAAAATGGCAAAAGTATCTTCCTCATAGGTGATCACATTAAATACAAGTGGATTAAACTCTCTAGTTATAAATCAGAGATCTGCATAATACATAAATAACACAGGATCCAGCTATATGCTGCCTATTTATAAGTGTCCCACTTTAGTTCTAAAGATACAAATAGGTTGAATTGGACAGAATGAGAAAATATATTCCATGTACGTAATAACCAAAAGAAAACAAGAATGACTATATTAGTATCAGACAAAATAGACATTGAGGCAAAAGCTGTTGTAAGACAAAGCAGCACATTATATGTTAGTTAAAAGGTCAATTAACCAAGAAACATAACAATTAAGAACATATATTCACCAAACATCCCAGCTTCAAAATATATGAAGCAAGTATTGCCAGAATTGAAGGGAGAAATAGACAGTTTTATAATAACATTTGTAGCCTTCAAATTTCTAATTTCAATTATGTACAGAACATCTAGACAGAAAATTTATAAGGAAATAAAAAACTTCCTATAAGCTAATTGGGCCTAAGAAAATTTGACCCAATAACATCAGAATACACATTTTTCTCAAGTGCACTAAAACATTCCTGAGGATTGACCATATTTTAGGCCATAAAACAAGTCTTGGTAAATGTATAAATGTTAAAATCATATAAAGTATTTTTTCTACTCAGAATGGCATGAAGCTAAAAATAAATAACAGCAACAAAACTGAAAAATACACAAATAAGTGAAAATAAAGCAACAAAATCAACCAATTTTTCAAAAAGTAAATCACAAAGAAAATAGGGAAATATTTTGAGAGAAACACACACACACACACACACACACAACCTACCAAAGCTTATGAGATGCAGTAAAAGCAGTGCTAAAGAGAGAAAGTTATAGTTATGTATGTATACATTAAAAAAGAAAAAAAAGTTAAATTAATAATCTAACATCATAACCTAAAGAATTAGAAAAAGAAGAACAAATTAAACTTAAATTAGCATAGAGGGGAAATAATAAAAGTTTGAGCAGAAGGCTGAGTGTGGTGGGTGGCTCATACTTATAATCCTAGCACTTTGGAGGCCGAGGCAGGAGGAACAAAAATAAAATAAAATAATATAAATTAGCTGGGCAGGCATGCCTGTAGTTCCAGGTATTTAGGAGGCTGAACCAGGAGGATAACTTGAGCCCAGGAGTTTGAGGTTGCAGCAAGCTATGACCCTGCCACTGCACTCTAGCCCTGGTGACAGAATGAGACACTCCAAACAAACAAAAAACAAAACAAAAGAAAACAAAAAAAAAAACCAAAAAAACAAGATTTGAGCAGAATAGAAAAACTATAGAATAAATGAATATAACCAAAAGTCATCTCTTGGAAAAGATCAAGAAAATTGGCAAGCCATTAGTTAGATTATTATAACAAAAGAGGAAATTTCAAATTACTAAATCAGAAATAAAAATGGGTATATTACTGCAGACTTTACAGAAATAAAAAAATACTATGAACTATTGTATGCTAACAAATCGGATAGCTTAGATGAAATGGACAAATATTTAGAAACATACAACCAACCAAGACTGAATCATGATTAACAGAAAGCCTGAATAGACCTTTAATTAGTAAGTAGATAGAATTGATAATTGAAAACCTCCCAACAAAGAAAGCCCCTCACCAGATGCTTCACTGGTAGATGCTATCAAACATTTAAAAAGAACTAACATCAATGCTTCTCAAACTGTCCCAAAATATTGAAAAGGAGGAGCTACTGTTGAACTCATTCATTGAGACCAACATTATTCTGTTGCCAAAGTCAGAAAAAAAAAATGCTGAAAGAAAAGAAAACTACAAACCAATATCCTTTATGGATATTGATGCAAAAATCCTCAACAAAATTCTAGCAAATCAAGTTCAGCAACATAATAGGATTATATACTATGAGCAAATGAGATTTACTCCAAAACAATAAGAAAGTTTCAAGATATGAAAATTAATTGATGTAATGTACCACGGTAATATAATTAAGGGAAAAATGATAATTTCTATAGGCAGAACAAGCATTTGGAAAAATTCAACATCATTTCATTAAAAAACACTAAATAAACTAGAAATAAATGGAAAGTTTATGAACACGATAAAGACCAAATGTGAAAAAACCCACAACTAACATCATGCTCAATAGTGAGAGAAGAAAAATCTCTCCCTATGATCACAAACAAGACGAACATTCACACTTTTCCCACTTCTACGGAACAGACTACTGGAAGGCTAACAGATAACAGGCAAGAAAGAAATAAGATGCCTCCATATTGGAAAGGAAGAAGTAAGGCAATCCTCATTCACAGATAAAAAAGTCTTCTATGTAGAAAACTCCAAACATTCTACAAACACACAAAAAACCCTATTAGAACTAATAAATGAATTCATACAAGTTTGCAGAATACAGAATCTACACACAAAAATCAGTTGTGTTTTTACACACTAACAGTAGGCTATCTAAAAAGGAAATAAAGAAAACAATCCGTTTACAATAAAATGAATATGAATAAAATGTGTAGAGATAAAGTTAATAAACTGACAAAAGAACTGTACGATGAAAACTATAAAACTATGCTGGAAGAATTTACAGAAGAAACAAATAAATGGACAGATGACATCCCATGCTTATGGAAAGACAGATTTACTATTGTCAAGAAAACATTATTATTCAAAGCTATTTACAGATTCAATGCAATCTCTATCAAAATTACAATGATGTTTTGGCAGACATAGAAAACCCATCTTAAAGTGTATTTGGAATCTCAAGCAATGCCCTAGAGCCAAAACAATATTGAAAACAGAGAATCATGATGGAGGACTCACACTTCCCAATTTCAAAGACACACACAGCAATCAAACACTGTGGTACTGGCATACAGTAGATATATTGGCCAACCGAACAGAATAGAAAATCCAGAAATAAATGTTCACATATATGGCCAGATGATTTTGGAAAAGTGTTCCAAAGCCATTCAATGGGGAAAAGGGCCATCTTTTTAACAGATAGTGCTGGGAAAACTGGATATCCATCTGCAAAAGAATGAAGGTCAACCCTTACCTTACACCATATACAAAAAATAACACAAAATGTATCAAAGACATAAAAGTAAGAACTAAAACTAACAAATTCTTAGAAGAAAACGTGGTAAAAAAAAAACTTCATGTCACTGGATTTGGCAATGATTTATTGGATATAGCACCAGAAGAACAGATAACAAAAGGAAAAATAGATAAACTAGATGTCATTGAAAAAAGAAATTTTTTTGAGATGGAATCTTTCTCTGTCACCCGAGCTGGAGTACAGTGGCATCATCATAGCTCACTGCAACCTCAAACTCCTGAGCTCAAGCAATCCTCCTGTCTCAGCCTCCCAAGTAGCTGAGACTACAAGTTTGCATAACCATGCCGAGCTAAAGTTTTTTTATTTTTTTATTTTTGCAGAGATGGAGTCTCACTGTTCCTCAGAATGGTTAAACTCCAGACCTCAAGTGACCCTCCCGCCTTGGCCTCCCAGAGTGCCAGGATTACAAGCGTGAGCCACTGTACCTGGCCAATTTATTTATTTATTTATTTTTTAATCAAAGGGCACCATCAGAAGACTGAAAAGGCAATCCATGATATTTGGACAATATTTGTATATTATGTATGTAAGAAAAGATAATGTTAGAAGATATAAAGAGCATATACAACTCAACAACAAATAACTCAATTCAAAATGGTCAAAGATCTTGAATAAACCTCTCTTCAAGCAAAATATACAAATGGCCAGAAAGCACATGAAAGATGTTCAATATCAAGAGTCATTAGGGAAACACGAATAAAAACCACATTGAGAAACTACTTCAAACACATTAGGATGGCTGCTATCAAAAAAATTGAAAATTATAAGAGTTAGTGAAAATATGACAAAATTAGCCCTCTTGTTTTCTTTTCTCTGGAAATATAAATTGGTTCAACTGCTGTGGAAAACAAGCTGGTGGTTCCTCATTAAGTTTAACGTAGATTATCATATGATCCAGTAATTCTCATTATATGCCCAAAGAATTGAGAATAGGGACTCAAACAGATACTGTACACCAATATTCACATTAGCATTATTCACAGTAGCCTAAAGGTGGAAACAATCTATGAACAGATACATGGATAAATGAAAGAAATGTGATACATAGACACAATAGAATATTATTTAGCCTTAAAAAAGAAAGAAATTCTAGTATATGCTATGACATAGATAAACGTTGATAGATTTCTTTGTCTATTTATTTATTTGGATTTTTATGAGGTCTAAACATCTCATATTATATGGGGCTTGCTATATATCCTGGGATCAGGAAAACCCTATTTTCAAAGAAACGGAATAACATTTCAAGTAAATAAATACCAAAGATGATCCTTAATATTGTTCCTAAATGAAAGAGTCAAGGAATGCCTAGGTCCTAGATTAGTACCTATTCTATTGCTGGCCTTAAAAACTTTCCTCCATCTCATTTTCTTCTGTCCTGCCCCTACAGTTATTGCCCATGTACTATGCTCTCAAGCACTACCAACACTGCCTCTTTCCCCTGTCCTGTCCTTGTCTGACAACCAACCACTGCTTTCCATCAAACCTGTCAGGTTGTGATAGAAATTCATGCACTGATCATATCCCAGTCAATCTGGGCTGAATCTGGGCCATGGGCATGTTTTGTTTTGCATTAAAATTTTAGTTTGCAAAAAAATTTTGCGTTGGAATTAATTGCCTAAAAATCATGCAGATTCACATTAAATAAAGTTTTCTTCTCTTAAAAAATGGGAAAGTTTGGCAACAGAGGGCCCTCATGGCAACAATTAACCAGGGCTGAATGGAGGTCCCCCCTTATAAAGGTGAAGCATGCACTTTCCCGTTCATCATATTTTCCTTATTTTAACCAATATGCTAAATTTAGTTGGGTTACCTGCCTCCCTGTGAGTATTTGATTTTAGGGTATGGCTTAGAAACTACCTCTGAGGGGTCATTAAAGAAAAGTTCTCATAATTATAGGAACACTTATGGTATCACTGCATTATGCATGGATTTTTCGAAAGGAAAAGCAACAACACTCATTTGAAGTTATAATTTCTGCTACATTTTTGTAAAAAAAATACACTGGGACATATACACATATACACCTCCACAGTCTCATTATTGTATAGTTCCGCTGCATTTATTTTTATGGTGTTTATGCTATTGCACATGTAAGATTATTGCATATTCTCATGCTTTCTGAAAGTTATATGAAGAATTAACTTTGGTCTGTGGTAATAAGCTGTGCAATGCATTCAATTAGAATGCATTATTGTTTTACTCACTTCTTTATGCATTTATTATTATCTTGGCTCTAGCAATTTCAGTTTATCTGCCCCTGGTAAGAAGATCACTTTGCTGTGCTGATATTGGCTATTATGGCTCAGTTGGAAACTTCTCACTTCAAACCTTGTGTGGTCTCTGCCTCCTGTTCTGAGAAGCAATTAGTGTATTGAATTATTTGGCTAGATGGCCATATTTACATGGTTTAGATCTCCATTTCTCAGCTCTGCTTTAAATTACAAGTTTGAGGTAATGATAAAAATATAAGATTGGATTATTGAAATACACATTACTTTAAAGTATATTGTGTTAGGAAGTTTCACAGACAACTTCACCTTCTCTTTATACTGTTTTGCTATTTTCTATTCTTTCTCTTGTATTTTTATGTATTTTCAGAGATGCCAAGTTGATGGCTTTTGAATCTCCTTAATTGAAGATACTGAATGTTATCCCCTGGCCAGTTTGAGAGGAAAATCAAAATACTGCCACTACCCGTAGGTGATGATAATAAGAATATATCATTATGCCATTAAATCATTATGAGATAAATTGAATTAGTCCTGCAATGTTGTTATTAAAGGATATTATGATTTTGCATTGTATAATTTTCAGAATATAAATCAGTTCCGATGACTGAGATAAGTCAGACCCTGGAAAAGATTGTGATGTCTATGTGAGGCTGGATATTAAATGGGGTTATAAGTATCTGGTTAAACACAAATGGATGCATTTAAAAAAATATTTGCTTTATTTTCAGGATTTCTGTTTCTAGTGAGAATTACAATTCTTAAGTCTCTGTTACTTCTAATTCCTGTGAGATAGGAGAGTTATTTTATATACAGCCTCCGTTTTTATTTCTAAGGGTATTCAACTCATTTCAACACCTGCAGATGTGTCTGTTTCAGCAACATGTACCTAGATTGGACCAGGTCTGTCCAAATCATGCAACGTGATGAGATTGCTTGGGGGGGGGGTGTGTTTACCAAAAACAAACAACCTAAAACAATTCAATAAAGTGTAAACTCCCATAGTATGATGTGTCAGGCTTTTCTTGCTATGTAACTGATTGCCAACATGTAGCGGTTTGAACCAACAGCATTTATTGTCTCGCAGTTTGCATATACCTACAATCTGGTTTTGGTTATCTTCTGTGCCAGGGTCCCAGAGGCTGTGATCAAGGTGTTAGCAGGGACTGTGGTTTCATCTCAAGGCTTGATTTGAGAAGGATCTTCTTTCAAGTGTATGCATGTGGTCATTGGCAGGATGTTGTTTTTCGTGAGCTGTTGGGCTGAGGGCCTTGTATCTTTGGCTCTTGAACAAAGGCTGCCCTCAGATCCTGCCACATGGGTGTCCCCCACAGCCACCGTTAGTGTCACTGGAGTTGGCAAGCTAGAAGGCCAGAAGAGGGTAACAGAAGCCACAGTCTTTAATCAACAAATAATGGCATCCCATCATTATTGTCTTATTTTTTCTTTATTTTTCATTTTATTTGTAGCTGACAATTACAAATTGTATGTATCTATGGGGTACAAAGTGATATTTTAATACATGTATACGTTGTGGTATAGATCACCTCAAATAAGTATTATTTCTTTGTGGTAAACAAACATTTAAAATCTTCCCTTTTAATTATTTATTTGGGCACCAAAATGCTGAGTGAGATATAGTCTGTAATGATTTTATTATTTTTCCCTTTATTTTAAAATAAATATGTAATATCAAAATAGCCCTTAATTGCCTTTTACTTCAATAAAATGTCTTGTTCTCCTCGTTTCCCGGTGCAAGACATCTCTGAGTTTGCCATTCCCTCAAAGGTATTCATTCCTGAAATAACTTATGTCTCTTTTCTTCTTTGAAGAGACAGCATCTCATGGAGAAAAAAGATTATGTATGAGTCCCACCCCTGCTGTGCCCCGCACTAGCTGTGTGAGGCACACAAAATTCCTACGTCCACCCTAGTGCCCAGCAAACAGCAGCAACCTCCCCATGTCATATGTTCAGTTCCACATCCCAGAGGTTTCCCTGATTCCCCAGCCTACATATCTCCCTCTTGGGAGCACATAGAACATGCTCCAACTGTATATTTTCTTGAGTATTTATTCAACTTCTTTGTATTCAGTTCTTTTTTTTTTTTTTTTTTTTTTTTTGAGACAGAGTCTCGCTTTGTTGCCCAGGCTAGAGTGAGTGCCGTGGCGTCAGCCTAGCTCATAGCAACCTCAAACTCCTGGCTCAAGCAATCCTGCTGCCTCAGCCTCCCAAGTAGCTGGGACTACAGGCATTCGCCACCATGCCCGGCTAATTTTTTGTATATATATTAGTTGGCCAATTAATTTCTTTCTATTTATAGTAGAGACGGGGTCTCACTCTTGCTCAGGCTGGTTTCGAACTCCTGACCTCGAGCAATCCGCCCGCCTCAGCCTCCCAGAGAGCTAGGATTACAGGCGTGAGCCACCGCGCCCGGCTTGTATTCAGTTCTTAACTGTAAGTCCCTAAAGAGATTATTTTATTTGTGTTTGTGTATCCCTGTACATCCCCTCCTAGAAGGACCACTTATATCTATTTACATAGAGTAGATTCATTCCTTTGTCTGTCTTCACAGAGAAATGGATATATAAAGAGATGGAAAATAAAACAATAGAGAAATTGTAGGTACATAATTAAATACTTAGGCAGTTATTTTCTATAACCATATATATGTAAACATATATAATGATGAACTATGTACAAGACATTGTTAAAGCACTTAAATTCATGTAAATGTGTCTATTGTTTTATTGTCTTTCATTATCTGAGGAATTAGAAATGAACTAATTCATCCTATAGGGTAATTTTTAATACTAAAATGAAATTTTCCCTTTAAAAATGATATGATGCCTGAACTCAGTGAATATACCCAGGGCACAGAGGGGCGTAATTTGCATATAATTTTCACAACATTCCAAGGTAGGTGCCATTTATCTTCTTTTATAGAAAGGTGGAATTATAGATTAAAGAAGAAAAAAGATCAATTCTTTTCTTATAATTTTGAACCTCTGTTCTCCCATCAGAACCATCGGGCCTAGACCAAGAGTGTGATTGCAGAGGGGCGGCTCCAGTCTTGCGGGGTGAGGAAAGGGCAAGGCGACTCGCAGGGGGAAGGGCCCTGAGCTGCTCAGGCTGGTTTCTCGCGTCTGTGGAGCTCACGGCGAGACCAATTCCTGAGTGCTCTATGTCGAATGATCCAATTTATCGGTGTGGGCTTGGTATTTAAATAAAGATCATGTATTTGGTTCAGGAGTTCACATATTTTAATGACATATTTTGTTTATCTAATTTACAATTATCATTAGAACAAGGCACAGACGCAGTCAAATCAAGACAAATGCTAATGAGGAATAAATTAACATGTGGGCAGTGAGAGAGGTGAAACTCATAATATTCTAAGAGTTCAGATGATGGAAAATTCAGAAACTGACAAGGAAACACAATGAGGAAGTATTATCAGATAAGAGCCCTTGGCAAAGCCCTCCTATTGCATAATAGCCTGTGAATAACATTTGTTCAATTTAAATACGAGCCACAGCCAAGCCCAATCTTCTGGGTTTGTTCCTGTGTGCATGTTTAGGGGAAGGCAGGGCAGTGGGAGGGAGGTGAAATAAACAAATAAACAAAACAGTGTAAATCCTGTCACCTCCAGGAATTTGGGCTAGGAAAAATCACCTAGATTTAAATTCAAATTCTCTTGCTTTTTGGTTGTTTTACTTTTTTTTTTTAAATAACAAATGTGATACTAATATATGTTGCTTGGAAATGGCTACAGTGATGCCTATTTTGCAGGGTTATGTGTGTTAAATGACATGTACTATGTAAATGCCTCGCACAGCCTGGGGCACAGACTACCTGTTCTGTAAGGATTTGCCTTTGATCCCTTCTCCCTGTGCCCCTTCCTTTCCACCACATGGCTACCAGTTGGATCACTGAGGTCTTGCAGTCGTTTAACTGACATAGAAACTGGACAAGATCAGGTGTGCCAGTAGGTGGAGGCCTCCTGCAGTCCCCAAGCCCTGGGCCATGGCCCAGTGCCAGTCCGAGGCCTGTTAGGAAACAGGCTAGGCATCAGCACATGAGCTCCACACCCGCCATCCACGACACCCCATCCTCCACCCCGGTCTGTGAAATCTGTCTTCCATGAAACCAGTCCCTGGTGCCAAAAAGACTGGGGACAGCTGGCAGGCCTCAATGAGATCTTGTTTAGTGGTGATAGCATGATAAAGATTGTGTTAACAGCATCTGAAATTAGGATGCAGAGAGCTCCAGCTTCCTTGGAAGTGTGACCCTCTGTGTTCTGCCTCCTTTGGAGAGAGGAGGGTGGGTGGAAGTAGTGAGGCTTTCTATGGTCATTTGTTAAAATGACTTTTTAATGATGGCTCAAACTGTTTTCACATCTTAGGTACACAGCAGAAATAAAAACATAAATAAATCACATTCTTGAGCTCTTGGCACACACAAAAACTTTCTGAAAATATAGAACTAGAACTACTTAAAAATGAGAGGGGAGAAAGGATGTACAATTTACATTTAAATATGCTCACTGATTTTTCATTTGCATTCACTGACTTAACTGAAGAATGAAGGTTTCCAAAGGTCAGAAGACACCTTTTTACAAATGTGAAATTCGATTTTTCTAGTAACTGCAATTTAAAAAAAAAACAAATTAGTGATTAATATAAGATTGGCTTAATATATTCTAAAATGAGACTTGGTGACTTCCAAAAAGTTTGGGAAAGGAAAAAAAGCCTTTTTCTTCTCTATTATTTTAAGATGATACAACAGACTGTTTAAGTATATTTCCCAAATAAAAAGTACATAAATAAGGTGGATACTGCTGAAACATGGCTTTATCTACCACATTTAGAAAGAGTCTACCCTGCCTGCCTTCAAGACAGCTTGCCTGACTCAGATGTGCGTGTCACATTGCGACTTGTCCGTAACTCCTCTATGTGCCTCAGTCATGCTGTCTCAATTAGAGACACCACTGGCACCACCCTCATCTTCTCCCTCCTTTTATTCTCAACAGCCCTTGGCAATAACTCAAAATTGTCTTCCTATGCTATGCCAGTGCTGCATAGATTTTAATTCATTTGGAAAGAGAGTAGGCAAAATAATCATGTGGGTTTTTTTTTTATCCTTGTGGGGTTTTCTGTGGCAACCCCAGTTCCTATGCACAATCCTTATGAAGAGGCATTTGGGCTTATCAAGGTAATTTTTCTCCCTTGTAGGAAGCCAGAGATACTCATACTCCCTGAGGTCAGAACAGCATCAGTTATCTCCCCCATTGATTGCTTCTTACAATTGCCACTTAGCAATGAGGAAACACGGATAATTGTGAAGGGGGACTTTAGAACAATGAGTTACCTCCTTCCTTCTCAATTTGTTCCCTTGCAAAATGGTAATGTTCATGCCAACCTCAAAACGTCCTGTCTAGGCCTGACATGTGGCTTTGTATGCAAAAGGCAGAGTGCCTGGCTGACAGCACCTGCTTAGTATATTGGGTTTCATTGTCTTTCTCTGATGGCCTAAGAAACACTGACCTTCATGCCAGGAGTGTTTGGCCAGGGAACCAGGACTCAGACATCAATTACTGTAGATGGAATTGCAAGGACAATCATGAAATAAAAGGGAGTGCAGTTATACGGACAGTCTTTAGAGAACCAGTGATGTATTAAATGGGTTAAAACAATAAAATTTTAGCTAATATTCAAGTTTATGTTTTCTGGTAGTTGGTTCTCTTGCTTTTTCAGCAGTTTAGAGAACTTTGCTAATAAAACCACATACCTTTTTAGCCAATCTCAAGACATGAAATCAATATTTTTCACTAATCCAAGGAAGCACCTATTTGAAAGCCACTGAATTAAGGGGTTGGGCTGGCTCCTAAAATATCCAGATGCTTGAAGCTATTCTGGATACCTCAGCTTTCATTGGATCAGACAGATTTCTTGCTCTGGCAAATTTCTCCATCCCAGCCCCTGCCTCAGGGGAACAAGCTTCAGAGATGCTGCAAATCATCAGCTGAGTCACATCATTTAGGGTCAGCAGTGAGGTTTTGACTAAAATAAAGAAGATGATATGTTCATGGATTTTATCTGACTGGAATTATTCAGGAAGAGTAGTTTCAGAACATTTTCATCCTTGACAGACATCTTCCACTAATAGCTCAGTCTTCCACTGTGAGTATTTGAAGAACACTGCTTGGCGCAGGTAGGGTGTCTCAATAAACACTATTCTCAGCCACTGGAGTCAAGGGTCAGAGGAGGATGAGCTGCAGGAAGGAATCGATGGGGACTGAGTGGGCTGCTGCTAGTTCGCTGAGACACGGCAGGCGCAGTGGCGGAAGTCTTTCTATCTTCAAGGCCAACAGCAGAGAATCTCTTTCTTCAGGAAGAGCCCAGTGCTGTTGAAGGCTCATCTGATGGGGTCATGTGAACTCAGCATAGTTTCCCTTTTGACATCAACTAGGCCATACAACATAGCTTCCTCGTGAGCATGCCTGCTCACGGACCCTGGGATCACAGCAGGCATGTGTCTCACCAGGTGGGATCGTGGAGCTAGCTTGCAGTGCTGTCCCCCTCAGGTGGGCCCCTGGGGGAGCCTGCAGTAGACACTGCCATCCTCGTCCTCATGAGGTGGGCAGGTACAGGACCAGGAATAGAAGCTGGAGCTGGGAAGTCTCAATGCTAGTCACACAACAATGACTGGTTTACTTTTTAAAGGCAAAGTGCTTTTCTTTTTATTAGGTTTTGGAGACATGGGATTTAGAAATACTTTAACCATGAGAACATTTTTGAGAGTCTTCAGATTATGCAAAAAGAAATGGACGAAGAAAGTGGTTCTCAAGGGCACCAGGAATGCTCATGAACAAAGGAAAGAAGGACGACAATCAAGGACTTACTGCTGGAGCTACAGAAATGAACGCTGAAAGCAAACAGAGCAATTTCATGAAGCTGAGGGTTACTTGCACAGCACAGAATGCACGGACGCAGTAGTACTAAAGGGGAGCTATTAATAAGACACAAGGAGACTAACTATAAGGTGGAGTTTGACCCCACTTTCTGATGTCTGGCTGCTGGCAGCTTTTAAGTCTCTCCGCTTTCCCTTTCCTTTGTGCCCCACACGGGGGCAAGCTGATGAGAAGGCCGGTGCTCCCTCCTTTGGGGCCAGTGAGAGAGTAAAACCATACAAGCCCCTGACTGTGCTGAGAGCTCTCCCACCTCAGCCACAGTAAACACCCAGACCTTTCTTTGCTCTCTCAACCCATTTCAAAACTGCTCGAGAGACCTTTCCTGCTCCTCAATTATGTAAGTAAAACCCCTTTTCATAGTCTCTTGTATGTGTGGTGTCATTAGACTGGATAGACTAGGTGGATCCTTCCCGCATCTGACACCTATTCAGAGGACTCTTGCATGCAAGCAAGAACACTCTTCAGTTGAACCCTGGGCCCCGATGGCTTTTTTCTGCCTGAAACTCTTTCCTTTCATGGCTCCTTCTTTCCTGAAATCCACAACAGAAACTGTTTGTCGTAATTTAAAGTGCTGCTGAAGGAAATTAAACCAATGATACAGATTAATATTATAGGGTAGCATATTTTTAATCCAATTGATTAGGCAAACTTTAAAAAGAAGGTTAAAACCCAGTTGATCTAAATATGGGCATATTTATACAGTACTGGTGGATGTTTTAAATGTTGCAGAAGTTCTAAGATATAGCTTACAATATGCATTAAAAGCCCCAAACAGTGCATAACACCTTGTTCCAGAAACTTCAAATCTATGGATTTTTAAAAAGGCAATAATAAAAAAATGCACAAATATTAAAGACTACATGATATTGATTAAATAATGCAGGCATGTAGTTATATATTTATTAACTAGTCAGTTAATGTGGTTAATGCTAGCAGAGACAGAATAGAGGAGCTATATGTGACCTTAGGCTCCTGTTCAGAAGAGAGGTATGACAGTTAATTGTATGTGTCCACCTGCCTAGATGACAGGATGCCCAGATTTCTGGTTGAATGTTATTTCTGGGTGTGTCTGTGAGAGTGTTTCCAAGAGAGATTAGCATTTGGATTGGTGGACTAGGTAAAACAGATTGCGATTGCCCTCCCCAGTGTGAATCAGCATTATTCAATTTCTCAAAGGCCTGAATAAAACAAAAAAGTGAAGGATGGCTGAATTTGCTCTCTGCCTAAGGGCTTAAAAAGGGACCTCAATCATCTGCCCTCAGCACTTCTGGTTCTCAGACCTTCAGACATGGCCTGGGATCTACACCATCAGTTCTCTGGCTCTCGGGCTTTTGAACTACAGGCATGACTTTGCTGGGTTCCCAGCTGGCAGACTGCAGATTGTGGTCCTTGTCAGCCCTCAGCCTCCATAATCATGTAAACCAATTCCTTATAGTAATAAGGAACTCTCTTTCTCTCTCTCTCTCTTTCTCTCTTTCTCTCTCTCGTGTTTTATTGATTCTTTTTTTCTGGAGAGCCCTGAATAATACAATGTCTTGAACTTTTCTTCAAATACACATGCTCAAAGAAAATACTGAAATAAATATATTCCCAGGAAAAACCGCTGCTAGTTAAATGCAAATATTGTAAGTGTATAAATCAGTTCAAATATTATCTTAATTAATGTATAGAAACCTAAGAAAAAGGAATTATCATGGTCTCTTCCTATGTCTGAGAAGTATGCTTGACTAAAACTATATTGACAATATGGTTTGTTATAAAGTAAAATAGCAATTTATACTATGGTATGCATCTATGTAGATATAGACCAGTTCTGTGCAAAGAATTTCAGCAATGATGGAAAAACCCCGTATCTGAACTTTCCAGTGAAAGAGGCACTAAACACATGAGACTCTTGAGCACTAAAATGTGGCTACAGTGACTGAGAAATTGAAGTACTAAGTTTATTTAATTTTCTTAATATTAATTTAGATTTAAATAGCCACATATGGCTAGCCACTATCATTTTAGAGGTGCAGATCCGGAATGTATGCTTTGTGTGTGTGTGTGTTCCTGATACAAGAAGTCAGCAAATACTTATGACTGTCTACTATACATCTGTCACTGTTTTAGGCATTTGATCTTTAAAAAAAAAATCTGAAAAACTATGTACCAAAATGTCAATATTGGATGACTGGGGGTATGATTTTTATTTTATTTTTTTATTCTGCTGAAAAATATATTGCATAAATTAGTGGTTCTCAAAGTGTGATTTAAAGACTGTTTGTAGTGTCCCAGATACTTTTAGGCCATCTGCAAAGTCAAAGTAATTTTCATAATAAAACTGAGGTGATGCAGTCTTCATCACTGTGTCGCCATTTGCAGCGATGGTGCAACAGTGTTGGGTAACGGGGCTGGGCCTTGGCACGGATCAGGGCAAAGACACTAAACTCCATACCAGTCATTACCAATTTCTTCACCACCACGCACTTGCAGAAAAAGTAAAATGCCAGTTTTAACTTGAAAATATTCTTGATGAAGATGTAAAGATGATTAATTAACTTTAATTAAATAATTATGACTCATTAGTACACATCATTTTATATTTTCTGTAAAAAATATTAGAAAATCACATGAAGCATTTCTGCTGCATATTGACATATTGACTTACAATGGTTGCCGTAAGGAAAAGCACGTGTGTGATAGACTCAAAGTTAAATTTCCTCATTTTTTCATGGAACAATTTTTTACTGTAAAGAATGACTGAAAGGCAAACTATGGCTATTCTTATTAGGGTATTTGTCAGACATTTGATAAATATATTTGAAGTGAGCTTATCACCTCAACAAAAAGAACGGAAAGTGTATTTGCCAATGAAAAATTCCAAGCTTTCAAATGAAAATTAGACTTTGGAAAACTGGAACTGGCCACTGTGAGTATGACAACTTCACAATATCAAACAATTTTCTGGTGAGATTGGTGATGCTATTAGGAATGTTTTTGATATTGTACACTAAAATGTTTTATTGTATAATAAAATCAAAGTTTGGGAGACTTGCATAAGTTAGTGTATTGATTATTTTTTTAACAACAGATATTTATTCTCATAGTTCTGGAGGCTGGAAGCCCAGAATCAAAGTGTTGGCACATTTTGTTTTTCCTGAGGCCTCTTTCCTTGCCTTGCAGATGCCGTCTTCTCACTGTCTTCACACGGCCTTATTCCTGTTTGTGTGAATCCTGTTGTCTCATCTTCTTACAAGAACATTAGTCATTTTGAATTTATATTTTCTAAAATACAAAATCACAATGTTTTAAAATAATGCATGAATAAAATGCGTGATAGATTAATTCATTTTAATTCAACGGAGTTCTAAAGTTTTTAAAAACATTTTCGGTTTCTATGTTGCAACTAATCTTAAGAAAGTGCCACTTACTGAGTTCTGGTATAGTATCAAAGAAAACGATCTGCCATAATCTGAAGTGGCCATTCAAATAAATTGTTGCTTATCCAACTACATATCTATATAGGCTTAATGTACTTAAACCAAAAGAACAAATTGCAATTGACTGTAGATGAAAATATGGCTGACTTGTATTAAGTAAGATATCAAAGAGATACAAAAATTTAAGCCAATGACACTCTCTTCAATAAATTGTTATTTTAATTATATAGTTTTTATGAAAAAATTATATATAAATTTCCTATAACTTTTAAATTAATTAAATAAAAATTTCTAGATTTTAATTTCTAATAATATTTATAGATATAACTTAAATAAATACTCTTCAGAGTCCTCAAGAAAAGGATCTTGAGACAATAAAATAAAATTAGAGAAATACTATTTTATATAACTAAGAAAAAAGGATATAAAATCATCTCTAAATCTCTTCCTTTAGAAAACTTTCTTTTACGACACTTTGGATGTAGCTTCTCCTGTTTGCTTTCTTTATTTCTCATATGTGTATTAACATATTGCATGTGCATTAATGTCCTTATGTCAACTAAATTATTAGCTGTCTGACAACAGATCCCGTATCTACTTACTCACTTATCAGTGTGGTTAACATGCCTGGCACTGTGCCTGCCTGAAGGCTTTGTTATTGAAGATTTGTTAAACTCAGTTAAAGTAGGTCACTTTTTTTTTCAGACTTATTTTAATCATTTACCATCCAATAGACATAACCTCAGAGAATAAGTTCACATGTGAGAAAAGAATCACTTTATCATCCGGAGTTAACTCCCTTTTGTACTACGCTTAAAGCAAAAGACTGCATACCCAGGCCACCTCTTCAACAAGTATTTATCTGAGCAATGACAGTAGCTGCAGGGTCTGCTGGTTTTTGTGTCTCTGGCACAACACCATAACTCAAGCAGAGCCTTCTCCCCTCTATCACTTCTTGCCCGTGAGGCTACCACGCCCAACCTGTCCACGTGTCAATGTCGTTATAAACATGGCCCACGTGAATCACCATACATGCACACACGCTACTGAGATAGAAGGAGATGCCATTAGTACACAGCCCTTGGCATTGTTGTGTAGGGGACAGTGGGGAGAAAGTCCGCATTCGGGTTCAACTGTATGAAGAATTAGACCCAGGAGACCAGTGAGTTTATTTTCTATCCATGCTCAATGTTAGAGAGAATGATGAATGTAGTGTAAGAAATTGTTTGCTTTGTGTCGTGCCTATGATTTTATTGATGAAATAGAGCCATCTCTATGCATTCTTTATAGGCTTGAGCACCCACGGTGATCACTTTCTAAAGCTTCAAGAGTTTAAAAACTACATGTAGCAATAAGAGATGGAACTCTTATTTTATTCATCAGTAGGTATTTGCCAAATATTTCTTCTGCATGCAGCCCAGCTTCAGACACTGTAAGAAACGTGGGAGACAGCATACAAATTATACGTATACATTACACACATGTGCGTTTATACACATGGCCGTGTTTGCATCTATATCTATTTATGCCTCTTTCTCTCTCTCTCTCTCCATTACTATAAAGTAGAGATTTATTGTTGGTATCTAACACAAAGCTTCTCCCACATGATCAACAGGAAAATATTGGTTGATAAGAAAAAGAAATAAAAATTCTGCACACGTTAACTTCTCTCTGTGGTAGGAAGAATGGTGTTCCCACAAAGATGTTCACAACTAACCCCAGGAACCTGTGAATATGTTTCCTTACATGGCAAAAGAGATTTGTCAAATATGGTTAAAGTTAAGACATTGAGATGGGAAGATTATCATGGATTATCCAGGCGACATCAACATCATCTCTTCAGTCCTTAAAAGTGAAGAAACTTTTCTGGCTGTGGTAAGAGAAAACTGAGAGAACAAGGAAAAGTCAATATTTGGTGGCTTTAAAGATGGAGGGAGCACACCAGGAGCCAACGAATCCAGGGGGAAAAGGCAAGGAAACAAATGGATTGTCCTCTAGAGCCTTGAAAAAGGAGGCGCAGGGGCTCACACCTATAATCCTAGCACTTTGGGAGGCTGAGGTGGGAGGATCACCTGAAGCCAGGAGTTCAAGACCAGCCTGGGCAATAGCAAGACCCCATCTCTACCATAAATTTAAAAAATATTATCTAGGTATGGTGGCCAGTATCTGTAGTCCTAGCTACTTGAGAGGCTGTGGCCAGGGCATCCTTTGAGCCCAGAAGTGCAAGGTGGCAGTGAGCTACGATGCTATGATGATGCCACTGCATTCCACTCCAGCCTGGGCAACAGGGTGAGACTGTCTCAAAAAAAAAAAAAAATAGGGAGTGTGGCCCTGCCTACACTTTGATTTTAGTCCAGTAAGACCCATGTTGTTCTTCTCTTGGATGGTAAGACAGTATATGTGTATTGTTTTAAGCCATTAAATTTGTAGTAATTTGTTACAGCCCCATTAGGAAACTAATATACCCTCATCATTTGCAGTGTAAGCAAATTCTATTACACCCTTGCCCTACTCAACAGGGGCCTACGGAATGAATCCATTAATACATTTCTAGCCCCTAATCACCTCACACAAATCCTAATTAATCCTCCCTTTTGATCATCTCATGTTTGCATCATGCCTTTGTAATTTTAACTTTTTTCTAAGTTTTTCAATATTTGCTTGCATGGTAATTACCTGTATTAAAACCTTTGATGCCAGAACTGACTCTTGTCTATCATTTTATTGTTACCACATAGCACAGTGGCTAGAACACAGAAGTTTCCTGGTAATTAACTTTGGTAAAATGAACTGTGTCATTACTTAAGTTTGAAATAATTCAGAGCTTTTGTATGAAATAATCTATTTATATTATTTATACATATAATTTATTTTATTCCTATCCAAACATATCTCTCTCTCTTTAAATTTCCTATAGCAGTTATTGTTTGTGTTGTTTAGTATCAATATTATTTGTACCTTTTTCTTTCTCTAATTGGCTCAAGTATTTTGATTCTTTAGCTGAAGAAATAAACATCTTGAAAATAATGGCATGTTTTCCTACTCTTAAATTCTCTCCTTTAAATTTCTGCAGATGAATAAATGAATTTGTTTGAAGATTTGTAACTGAAAGTGAGCATAAGTCAAAGTTACTTTACTCCTTATCAAATCCAACTTAAATGCATACAGTAGTTGGTGTTTTCCAGAGGTTTCCTCATACCATTGATCCAAGGTTTTTGAGAAATAGCTACAATTTAGTGAATTCTTGTGTGTCTAGTAATATAATGGCAATTCCTTAAGGACAGATATTTGAAATATTAACTGACACTAAAGGAGGGAATCACATAATAAATTATGAAAATTACTGAGTGAAAACAGTTATAATCATAGGGAAAAATATAGCATTTAAAACTAAAGAAAAGAATAACCTTTGTATTTGTAGAGCATCTTTATTGAAGGTGCTCTAAGTGCCTTGCAAGTCAAAAGTAGGAGACACAGAAATTTATTAAGATTTCAAGAAGAAAATATGTCACATAGATGCCAGCTTATCATTATAACTACCAAGTAAATTGAAGAAACATATTTAAGCAGCTGCCTCAACTCCTTAAGGGGTATGATCATTAGCCTCCTAAGGAGTACTTATAAATTATGCAAATATTCTGCATTATTGATAAAACTTAATCACTTTATTGGATTTTGATAACATGTCAAACATCTTGCACCTCATCGATCCTAAAAGCTCAGTTCACCTCTCTTTTTCAGTGTCTGCATCTCTCTTTGGCCCCATAGAGCTGACAGTGACAGAAGTTTTTGCATCACATTTAAGCCCCTCCACAGCCAGTCAACAGTCTGTCTCCCCTGGCCTGGTCCTCCTGATGAGAAAGGGGTCTTTGAGAAGGAAGGGTGCTCAGGGGTGACATTCAGGAAAGCGAGGCTCATAGGTTCTAGATCAAGAATGAAATTGTTTAGGGTGGTCCTTGAATGGACAGTACCTTCAGGGACACACTTTTCACATAGGATGTTTGTGTTGTGTGGGGGAATTCAAACTGTTTTGCTGCTTCTCTCCATAACCAGTAAATATGCTCCTTCAGCATACAGAACATGCATTCGCTTAATATTTTTTAATCTATGATATTGCCTAAATAGTGTTAATACTTTATTTATAGGAAATAATCAATAAACACCTGTTACATGACTTATTTCGTTTGTCTATACACATTATTCTCCATGTACCATTTTAAAAGGATATCTATAGTGAAACTGATCTGTTTCTATGTTCATCCTTTTCAGTATGCATTTCATCTGGAAACAGTGCATGGGAGATAAAGGTTGTGTTAGTGAATTGAATTAAAAGTTTATCCAGGGGAAAAGTATTGTTGATTTTATTTAATATGGCATAATTAGGAGCACAGGAGAATAAAGTGCTTTGTGGAATAACAGAGCGACACCTCACAGGGTAACATGCTGGGTAAACTTTGGTGATTGGTGTCACCTCCCTGATTCTCACTTTTATAAATGAACGCAATGAACAGCTAAAAAACAATCTAATGGCGCCAGAAAAGAGAGGCACATGTGGTGACCATTGCTTGGAGAAGGGACGTGCAAAGATCTGCCTCAGGTTAATATTTCTTTTGTGCTGTGTTCATGTGTAACCCTGGGGAGGAGAAAGTGCTGATTATTGTCTTGAAGTAGCTTATAAGGGACAACACAGTTTAAAGAGAAACAGCTGGAGTGTGATCTAATCTCCATGTTCCAATTTACTTATGTATAAAACATGCATAAAAAATTAAACCTTGCTGAACAATTTGTCTGCTCTCTGTTCCTGGCATGCCTCAGCCCTGCCAGAGCAGCAGTCCTGACTTGAGAGAACACAGGGATGCCTTTAAATAATAAATAGATTGTTTAGAGAATACAGCTTTCATAAATTTAATGTTAATTTGACTACACCGTGATAATTATATCTGAACCATAAATATGTCATCATGTTCAGGCCTCCTTTGTCGTTGCCACTTGACCTCCTCACTGTGACAGCAGGAATGGTACAGCTCTGAACCAGCATTGGGGAGTGACATCAGATTAAATTAAGCACTCATGCATTTATGGATCAGCATAGCAAAGCAGGGATACATCCACCAGGGATGAATAATGCATCAAGAAGTTGCTGTGTAGTTCTTGGTCATGTGTAAATAATGTGAACTAGAGGCCCTGCATGGAACTACCAGTGTGTTCATAATAACAAGGGAACATCTCTTCAAAGTTCATCTTATTTGTTTCAATCTTTTTGTCCAAATTAATTATCAGCAGAGGAATATTTACTCCTGTAGTGTAATTATCTTACAAATATTAGCTGCCTTAGTTTTCCCAGACTCTTAGCTCCATCTCCTTAACCCAGGTAAACCACCTGCTCTCTCTGGGTTACTAACTCCCTGTACCATGTCCTGGATAGAACCATAACCACTGAACCCAAGGTTAGTGGATATGTATGGAAGTGGAGGAAGAAGGATTTTTCAGATGCAATCCACACAAGTAAGTTTTATCAGATAGCAATCTTTTTTCCAGAGGTTTTTTTATTTTATTTTATTTTAAATTCTAATTTGTTAAAGAACCTTCCTCTGATATACAAAAAATTTTAAACATGCATTCTCACTTTTCCTATGTTAGATTTTGGTTTTTAGAGACTACATGTTAGTCAAGCAACTTTACATAAATATGGAAGTGAGACAAAAAGAAAAATGATTGCACAGTGTAAGGTTATTCACATGACTCTCAACTTAAAAGTACATCAGGAAGAATTAGGGTTGTGAATGTCATTATTTTTCAACGTTTATTGTTAATCCTATAATAATATCAAGCCTCTATGGTATTAATAACATTAGACTGTAATGAATATAATATGGTACGTGATAAAATAGAGAAGTGAACACAGATTTCTGGAAGAAAAGAGGCAGAAGTAATGGAATCTTTATGGAACAGATAAGTACTTGAAGGCTTTTAGAAGTGTCTTTTGTTCAGGGCTTCGGAGAACGACTGGGCATTTAGCAGGCAGAAACAGTAGGCACAGACATTCCAGTCGCAAACAGAAAGAGCACCAGTAGGAAAATGTGCCATGGTGTACACCACGAAATTCACTGAGATAAAGTTGTCCTCTGATTTTTCCCAATGATAATTAAATATATGCAGCCACACTTATTTCTGGCATGTAACTTTGAGTGATAGATATCCTTCTGTCCATAACTCTTCTTATATATCTTTCATTCACAAGTATCATGTCCCTGTATGAGAGTCCATTAAGTAAAAAACCAAAGATTCTCAAAGGCATGAATTTAAGCCTGAGCCATCAGCCTCATTATCATTCAGTCTGGTACTGGCATAGCATGTGGGCTTGGGAGCAAAACAATCTGATAAAATTTCTGTAAGCACCATATTATTTAATGAATTATCTTAATATTTGCTGAGTACTTTCGCATGGAAGGCACGTGCCAGGCCTGGGAATGCAGAGCTGAACAAGGCAGACTTGTGGGCTGCTTTTGTGGAGCTCCTGGAGGGTACTGAGTACTTACTTTATAGATCATGTGTAATGACATAACACAAGACATACAAGGTGACAGGGAACTTATTAAAGGAGCCCTGGAGCATCACGTCCTGATGGTTAAGAGTACATGTTCGAATCATACTGCTCAGGACTAAATCAGAGCTCTGCCAATTTACTTAACTTTTCTGTGCCTCAGTTTGGAAGAAAGCAGAGCTTAAATCAAGACATATGTCCTAAAGATTAAGTGGAAGAGATAATCCCAGAGAAACTAAGGGATAGGGAAAATAAATGAAGTTGGGAAGGGTGGAAAATGAATACAAGATGGTGCATTTCTGAGGTAGCTGCATTTCTTAGGAAAACACTGCTGATTTCTCAGCCTATGGCACTTTCTCAGAGATAGTGCACTGAATCTCTGCATCTGTACAACATTTTTCAGAATCAGGGCTGAGAAAAGGGTTATTTGCCAACTCTGTGTTCTAGGATTTACCCCCGGAGGAGTTAAACACATTGAACTTCAAGATTGTATTGCCTGCCCCCCTTAGAAAGTGCTGGAAAATTAGAACCAATGCCCTGAGCTGTGCCACTTTATCTGAGTCCACAAGTAGCTGGAGGAACCAGACCCTGCTAACAGTGGTCCTGTGCAAAGCTGTGGAATGCAAGAGCAATGAAGAGGCATCTGCAGCAGCAGTAGCAAGAGGATGGGCCTGATTAACCAGAGTGACAATACACATTAGGACTCAGAGTCCTGCAGCTGAGCATTAGAGATGTTCACTCTAGGAACTGCAGGTAAATAGGAGATAGTCAGGTGTGAGAGTAAGACAGTTCTTTGCAGAAGAAATAACTCTACTAACGCCAGAGGCCTTATGTATGGTGAGTTCTTGGACCTGAATTCAATTCTGTACAGCATAATTCAGTTCAAGGGAATTTGAAGAGTAAGAAGTAATATTGGAGAGAAAAGCTGAGTCTATATGCGAAACAGATAACTGAGTTATGATGAAGCTAAAAAATTCTGTGAGGTGACCTAATTATCCACAGATGCCTGGGACAAAAACATGTGGTCAGTACATGCAACAAGCTACCTAAAGCCAAAGGGAAAAAAAAAAACTAGGAGAGCTTTATTGATGAATTAAGACATTCACAAATGCCCTTCTATACCTGGGAATTTAGAAAGCCACATACATACCCAAGGAAAGATGTATCCGCAGAAATACCTGGTATATAGTAAAGCAATTAAATTGTATATATTAAACTTTTATCCTATGACTCTGCTATAATGCACACTTATTAATTCTAGGAGTATTTTTGCATATTTTTGTGGTTTTCAACATAATCATGTCATATTTAAATAAGACTCTAAATAAATTTTAAAACTTTAAACTATACATGTTGATATTTTAAAATGTTTACTTTATGTGAGGATGTAGTATTAATAGTACTGTTGGTAGCAATAATAATAATAATAGTCAGAACATATGACTCTTATGTTCTAAGCACTATTCTAAACACTCTTCATATATTGCTTTTTCATCTAATTTCCTTCATTTTAAGATATCTCTTATTTGCATTGTGATATATAATCAAATATCAGGCTGGAAGAAAATAATATATATGTTACCACTTGCAAGCGAAAAATAATCTGCATTTGCCTAACTATAATTCTGAAGAAAGTCCATTTATTAAACCTCTACAACAGTTGAATTCTCAAACATATGTTTTAAATATTAACTTATTTTTATTAATATGTATTCATTTTATTCATTCAATAGCCATTTTTCATGCCTACCATTTTCCAGGCTTAGTAAAATATATATTATTTTCAGACTGTTTCCAAACAAAGGTGGGTTATCAGCTATAAATGTGGACATTCTTAACATTCTTATTCTAGCCTGGTTTGATCGAAGTACTTGCACTTTTTGTTTACTTAAATGATTTGAAACTTCAGAAATTTTAAAAAACCTCTGTTCTTTACGACTAAGATAATATATAACTGTAGCTTTTTAAATGGAAAGGCACAAGGGATATGACCTTAAAAGTTTTTAGGAACGCTGCAGATCGATGTATGCGCTGCTGATGTTTGGAAAACGCCATTTAAAACACAGTGCTAAAGAACATTATTAATTAAAAGTAAATTCAGACCCAAGAAGCACTCCAAATTATCCTTGAAAAAAATATGACTAAAGAATAACACTTGTAAGTTTTTCATTAGTATGTAAACTGTCTTCCTGAATGATTTCTAGGTTTAAAGCAAATGTGGCTTTTCATTTTGTCATTACTAACACTATGCTCATTAAAAAGAGGGAGTCCATAAATACTGATTATCTGGCTGTCAAGGGAGGACACAAGCATGCCACCAGCAACTATTTGTAACTAGGATGAATCTAATTCCGCTCGCTCAGATATACAAGGAGTATAGTTTTCTTTATTCATCTATTAACTTTGACTTTATTTCTATTTTCAGCTCTTATTCCACCATGGTAGCAGAGATCTGCTCATAATTAATCCAGTATTCCCTTTCATTTCTCATTTCTTTCATTCATCATGTTTCTGAATTCTGGTAGCCTTAAGTAGCCAAGGTAGTGGGTGTGGTGATCGGGGCACATCTGGTTTTGACATCTACTGGGAATAATTTTTTATTCCCGTCCTGTCTTCCAGTATTGCTCCACATATGCTGCTGTTGAGTTATTGGACTTCGACTGTGCACTATGGGCCCAGGGGTCTTACTCTGCTACTAACAGGTTCTACTTGGTCATATATTTGAAGAACTAAATCCAGAAATACCAAGGTAACTGAGAAGAAAACAACAAAATAAAAGTATAATATGATTAGTTTCACTGTCCTTTTTAAATAGCATATATAAATTAAGGAAAGACATTGGTCTTCTAAATTATAAGCTTATCATAAAGAGATAAAAGGGACCTAAAATGACATGCCAAAGGTAAAAATAACTAAAAAACTATTTATTAATTTTACATATACAGACACTCACACACACATAAACACCTACACATATATACACACATTATTATTCAACACATATTGACTGATCATTCACTAGACAGCAGGTCAGAGACACAAAGATGAATAATGCATGACTTTGTCCCTAACAAGGGTAAGACATATGTTTATCAAGTAGCATAATGAGATTAGTTTGGAAAGACAAACAGACAAATTAGGGATTAAGAGAACAATATTAGTCAAATAGACCTAGATTCCAATTCTAATTCTAACATTTACATTTACTAAGTATTTGATTTATATTTATAAATTACATATATATGTATACACACACACAATCTGGAGATATTTATCAATTAAGGCTATGTCTTCTTATTTACAAACAGACAAGCTAAGAAGAAAAACTATAATTGACCTTAAAATCCTCGGTGAGACTGAAGTTTCCCCCTTCAGAATTCTGACATGCGTCCATGCAGGGAGGCAC
The DNA here is from genome assembly GCF_040939455.1 of Microcebus murinus. NCBI lineage: Eukaryota > Metazoa > Chordata > Mammalia > Primates > Cheirogaleidae > Microcebus > Microcebus murinus. The sequence goes on from NC_134111.1 coordinate 6,993,097, forward strand.
AACCTGTGGCCCACGGAATTGCAGGCGCAGGATTCCTGTGGGGCTGGGGCTGGCTTGAGCTTGGCTTACTGGGGCACAGCTGCTCCTCCTGTTTCAAACAGAGCTGAAGTTTTCACAATCTTTTTTCTTTTTCTTCTAGGCCTGGCTGTAGCTCAGGAATGCATGGCAGGCTGCCCAAATTCATCTTCTTTATCTGATTCCCCAAATTCAGGGAGCGAGCCCACTGGCTGGCTCTCTAATTATAACTTTGTATTTCCCATCCTTGAGTCTTTAGGTTATTAGAAACCTCTTTTACCTGGGGAAACAGGTCTCCTGTCCCATTCTTATGTCTGCTTGTTTCTGTCCAACTTGCTTTCCTCTCAGTCTTAGTGCTTTGGCTTTTTAAGGTGGTTGTTTCAAGCAACATTCAGGAGGGGCAAAAACTTCTCGATGGAGCTGAACAGCATCCTTCTCTTTCTTGACATTGCTAGGGGGCCATTTCTCTTTTGCGCCATCCCCTAAGCATGGCCTTTGGTTTTTCTCTTTGGAGAGGACCCCCATGTGATTCTCCCTGATGAAAGCAAAGGACTGATCACCTTTTGGGCCCAGCAGGCATTTTTCCTTGTGGGAAGATTTGTGCTTCTTGCTTTGACTCACAGCCTCTTTCCCCTGGGGTTCCCCGAGCGTCCTTCTTGACCAAACCCTGCTCTGTCCAGAAGGGAACCAGTGTGGCCTTTTCTAGCCTCCAGTGTGGAACAATGGGACCTACTCTGGGAATCCGTAATGGTTCGCAGACATCTGAAGAGGACTGTTGGACAATGAAGGGATGTGAATATAGTAATAATGAGAAGATTCCTGCTCTAAAGAATAAGCTAGTGATACTCTGTGGCAACTCTTTCTCTCATCTTGTTTCTCATGACTTTCTGAAGTCAAACAGCTTAGTCCTGGACAGTAGTAGCTTGTGTGTCCTGTTTTCTGTCAAAGCAATGCCTGTGATGTACGCACAAAGCAAATTCTTCTTTAATGAATGAAAGAACCAATAAATCACCATTTGTTCTGGAGGCCTGCTCATCAGCAGTAGGGCTTGAGTTAGACCAACCCAAGGCACTCACAAAGTGAGCCTCTTTGGAGATCTCTCTGTTTCTGGGCGTGTTCTGTGTTTTCTCTGCCTATGGTCTGGGCTATGGGTTCCCCTACTGGAGGTGTTTCCACTCTCCATTTCCTCTTCCCTCTGAAGAGATCCCTGTGACACTTTTGGGAACTGGTCTTCTTCAAGTCCAGTCTATTGGGCTCACTGTTTCATTACATAGGAGCAACTTCCAGTGGGCCACTAAGTCCCTAGCATAGCTGCTAATGTTCTTGTTCACTGCCATCTCAACTTCTGTCTCCCCAACAATGTCCACTGTACTAGGCAAAGTGGAGAGTTTGTCAATTTTTTCCATAGTTTCTTAGGGTGTGGGTTTGTGGCGATGGCACCTGTAACTTTCCACAGCTTGGAGTGTCTACTTTACCACCGTGGCTGTCGTGGACACAGACTCCTTCAGGAACTAGGCTCCTGCCATGGCCAAGGGCTGCAGCTGTGTTCTCTGTGCTTCCCTGGTGGAGATGGAACTGCTATTGGCCCCTTTCGGTCCTGGTGCAGGGATCTCAGTGCTGGGAGCTGGGGGCCACTGAGTCTGGGAGCACTGGCACCACGGCAGCCATCGCCCCACTTCTGGTCCTCAGGGTGCAGAGCTGTCATCTGGAATTATCTCTCCGTTGTGCAGTCCAAGGCAGAATGAAGCCCCACACCAGACTGGCCATATAAATTCTAACTACCACCACCCACACCCCCGTTGCACTAGGGTGGCCTGCAACACCCTAATTAACACCTGTTGGAGATCCACACATGGTCCTGGGAGTCAGCAGTTACTCAGTAAGTAGTGACCACCCTAGTTTGAGTGCTATGCACCAGTAGTCAACTATCTTAATTTCAACTGCAACACAACCCCAGGAAATGAGATATATTATATCCATTTTACTGATGAGGAAACTGAGATGCAGAAGCTATCAAATTTACTTGCATGAGTCATGCAAAAGAAATGAAGCCAGAATTTGAATCTAAGTAGTCTAGGTCTAGTGTGAGCACATGCCTCTAATAGGAATTAAAGTGGAAAGAGAGAAAGAGATTTTTCTAAAGTCAAATAGCTTAGCCCCAAACAGTAATAGCCCGTGTGTCTCTTTTTCACCCAAAGCAATGTCTGCTATGTAGGAACCAAGCAAATTCTCCTTCAATGAATGAACGGATGACTGAATAACCATTTGCCTGCGCATCAGCAGTAGGGCTTGAGTCAGACCAACCCAAGACACTACTCTTTCAGGTAGTTACTTTCTTTCTAAAGGGCTAAATTGTGCCATTAGTATTATTACTATTAAAGGGCACAACTATATAGTCTTAATTTATAATTTCAGCATTGTTTGTATCAAATTAGATTAGATCCTGGCCATATATCTAGAAATGGCAGTGTACCTGTCCAGGCCTCTCATCCAAAGCAAGAAAACCCAGTAATTTCTCTTTCCTTTATTTTTCCTTTTAAATAAAGAAGCTGTAGGTTTACATAAAAAAAAAATAGCGTATTATGGGGGTATAAGTGTTAAGGTTACATATATTGCCCATGCCTCCCTCCCCCTCAAGTCAGAGCTTCAAGGGTGCCCATCCCCCAAACATTGCGCATATTAGTCGTTTGGATTAGTCATAGGGATATACCTATCCCTTCCTCCCCCCTCCCACTCTCCCAACACCCGATAAATATTACTCCTATATGTCCACCTAGATGTTGATCCGTTAATACCAATTTGCTGGTGAGTACATGTGGTGATGGTTTTTTCATTCTTGAGATACTTCACTTAGAATAATGAGTTCCAGCTGTATCCAGGAATATACAAGAGGTGCTATATCACTATTGTTTCTTAAAGCTGAGTAGTACTCCATGGTACACATATACCACATTTTATTAATCCACTCATGTATTGATGGACACTGAACTTGTTTCCACAGCTTTGGAATTATGAATTGTGCAGCTATAAACATTCAAGTGCAGGTGTCATTTTAATAAAGTGACTTTTGACCTTTTGGGTAGATGCCCAGTAGTGGAATTGCTGGATCAAACGATAGATCTACATGTATCGCTTTAAGGTATCGCCATATTGCTTTCCACAAAGGTTGAACTAGTTTACAGTCCCACCAGCAGTGTAGGAGTTTTCCAGTCTCTCTGCATCCATGCCAGGATTTATTGTTTGGGGACTTTTTGATAAAGGCCATTCTCACTGGAGATAAGTGATATCTCATTGTGGTTTGATTTGCATTTCCCTGATGATTAGAGATGTTGAACATTTTTTTGTATGTTTGTTGGCCATAATTCTGTCTTCTTTTGAGAAGTTTCTGTTCATGTTCTTTCCCCTTTTTTTGATAGGGTAGATGGGGCCAATTTCTGTTCATTATCTTGGGTTGAACCTTGTTGCTTTGTTTTCTCTCTTGAGCCATTGTGGTATCTGGGCTTTGATCTTTAGCTTTGAGTAGATTTATATTTATGTTTATTGTGCTGATCTGTGGGTAACACTGTTTTGAGTATTTCCTGAAGGCTGATCTTGTCTTGGTGAATTGTCTCGGTCTTTGCTTATCTGAGAATGTCTTGATTTCTCCTTCATATATAAAACTTAGTTTTGCAGGGAATAAGATTCTAGGCTGGACATAGTTTTGTTTCAGAAAAGTGAGAATGGGGCTCCCTCTCTCCTTGCTTGTAAAGTTTCAGTAGAGAAGTCTGGCATTATTCAGATTGCCTTTCCTTTGTATGTTACTTGCTTCTTTCGTCTTACAGTTTGTAGAAAGGCATCATTGGTTCATATTTTGGTCAGTCTGATGACTGCATGTTGTGACGTCTTCCTGCTTGCATTGAATCTCCCAGGGGTCCTCTGAGTTTCTTGAACTTGTATCTGGAGATTTTTAGCAAGGCCTGGGAAATTGTCTTCTATTATATCTTCAAGTAGCTTGTCCAATCCTTGAGTATTTTCTTGTTCCCCTTCTGGTAGCCCTATGACCCTCACGTTAGGTTTCTTCACATAATCCCACATCTCTTATAGGCTTTGCTCATTTCTTTTGTTTCTCTGCTCTATCTCTGTGACTGATTTATTTAATTGGAAGGTGTTATCTTCAATCTCTGAGATTCTTTCTTCTGTTTGATCTAGCCTGTTCTTGAGGCTTTCCACTGTATTTTGTAGTTCCCTGAATTGATTCTTCATTTCCAGGAGTTCGGTTAAACTTTTCTTCATTGTATCGATTTCTTTAGTGAATTTTTGTTCCAGGTCCTGGAGTCTTTTTGTGTTTTCTTTGTGTTGGTTATCCAGTTGTTCTTGCAGGTCATTGAATTTTCTTATGATCTACAGTCAAATTTCCTCTTCTGTCATTTTGGTTGCCTGATTTTGGTTGGCGTCCATTTCTAACGGGCTGGTGCTCCTTTTTAGGGGTGTGCTTTCCATTTGGTTCTTCATATTTCCGGAGTTCCTTCACTGATTTCTTCCCATCTTCATCAGTTGTTGATTCTTTCCTTTAGTTTTTCGTTTGGGTATTGACACGCCTTGTTTAGTCTCTGAGTCGGTAGATAGTGTTTGTGGGTGAGATTCCACCACTCCCTCTATGATGAGTCAGTAGGTGTCTTGAAAAGGGTGTGCAGAATGTCCTCCCTGTTAGTAGGTGGCACTTGCTTGGAGGAACTGGCTATGCTGTTGTTTTTGTGTCCTGTGACCAGCTCTTGTTCCTCTAGGGAGGCACTCTAGTGCCTCAAGTGGTCGGTGGGGCCCTGGGACTTCCAGGTGCATCCTTTTCTCCCTCTCAGTGAGGGCTGGTCTGGGAGTGAGTCTGGGTGGAGCTGGATTGAGTAAGTCTGCCCTCAGGCACCACCAATGCCGTTAGCAGGAGTCAAAGTTCTGTTCTCTGCTTCTGGGAAAAGCTGTCAGGGAGGGGCTGGAATGGCCCCACTCAGTCAGAAAGTCTACGTGTGAGGTGGGGCTCTCTGAGACCCACAGTCTGGAGCAGACTCGCTCCTTTCCACCCTCACCAACTCTGGGGCTACTCTTGGGCCTCTGCCAGCAGGCTAGACCTCATGCCACCGGGCCTCCCCTGGCTATGATGCCAGGCAGGAGGTTCCTTGCACAGGAACGCCACCTGAGCTGGGCGCACAGCTTCCCTTTGGGAGGAGGGTTGCCCTCTAGGATACTGATCTGCCCCTGAAGGCACACACACCTCAGTAGGCTGTTCACATATATCCCTTCTGTGTCTCAGGCAATGCGAAACCTTGGTGCACGGCATCTGGTCTGCAGGTCTGACCTCTGGGCCCGAGTTCAACCCCTATCCCCACCAGGGAGAGGAGTGCCAGTCCCAATTCACCCATGGGGAGCCCAAGCTGGGTCTATGTCTCTCAGCCTCAGGGTCTGCCCTGTTCTCCTGGAGTCACCAGGACAGCAGCACCTGGGAGGGCTGGCGGGTAGGGAGTTCACCGTCTGAATTCCTCTCAGTCAGCTGTAGGGTCCCAAATGGGAAGGTCCTATTCCCTGGAGGTGCCTCCGGCTGGTGGCTATATTGTCTCTCTTGGCAGCTGTGGATAGGGATGGTGGAGGGGAGAATGAGGCAATATGGCGCCTGCCCTGCGGCTCGGGTCTGTGCACAGGGAGGTGCCCTGAGGGTGTTGGGAGTCTGGTGCTGCGTCTGCTACAGACTTACTACTCGCTGGCTTTGGCCATCCTTGGGCTGGTGTCCTCAGGTCTCTCCACCTGCTGGAGAGCCCACCAGCAGTCCGAGATGCAAGGGAGGGGAAAGTTAACCACTACACCTACCCTGCCGCTGGTCTCCAGGCTGCTCCGGAGGTCTCTGCTTCCAGTTCTCCTCCACAATCTCCTCCTGGGGAGTCTCCCTTGGTCTCCGGTATCCCTCCTTCCAATCCTCGTCCAATGTATGCTCTTCTTCTTGCTTCTTTCTTCTAATTTCTCCTAGAATCTGTCTTTTCTGCAGAGACACTCTGTCTGAAGGTGTTTCTCTTCTGCCATCTTGATTAATCTTTAGATCAAAATTGAGAGGAAGATACAGCGGTATTCCATATACCTGTTGCCCTTACACATGTACAGCCTGCCCCACGATCAACATTCCCCACTAGAGTGGTACAATTGTTAAAATTGATGAATCTACATCATCATTATCCAAATGCCATAGTTTACATTAGGGCTTATATTTTTTTTCCAGAATATTACGGGGGTACAAATGTTAAAGTTACATATATTGGCCTTGCTCTACCTGCTCTGTCAAGTCAGAGCTTCAAACGTGCCCATCCCCCAGTTGGTGTTCATCGCACTCACTATGTATGTAAATACCCATCTCCTCCCCCACACCTGCCAGGCACCTGATAAATGTTATTCCTATATGACCATTTAGGTGTTGATCCGTTAATACCAATTTGCTGGTGAGTACATGTGGTGCTTATTTTTCCATTCCTGGGATACTTCACTTAATAGAATGGGTTACAGCTCTATCCAGGAAAATACAAGAGGTGCTATATCACCATTGTTTCTTAGAGCTGAATAGTACTCCCTGGTATACATATACCACATTTTATTAAGCCACTCATGTATTGATGGGCACTTTGGTTATTTCCACATCTTTGCAATTGTGAATTGTGCTACTATAAACATTCAAGTGCAGGGTGTCTTTTTCATGGAGTAACTTTTGATCTTTTGAGTAGATGCCCAGCAATGGGATTGCTGGATCAAATGGTAGATCTACTTGTATCCCTTTAAGGTATCTCCATATTGCTTTCCACAGAGGCTGAACTAGTTTGCAGTCCACCAGCAATGTAAGAGTGTTCCTCTCTCTCCACATCCATGCCAACATTTGTTGTTTTGGAACTTGTTAATAAAGGCCATTCTCACTGGAGATAAGTGATATCTCACTGTGGTTTTGATTTGCATTTCCCTGATGATTAGAGATGTTGAGCATTTTTTCGTATGTTTGTTGACCATTATTCTATATTCTTCTGGAAAGTTTCTGTTCCTGTTTTGCCCACTTTTTGATAGGGTTGTTTGATTTTTCCTTGCTCATTTTCCTGAGTTCTAAATAGATTCTAGTTATCAGCCCTTTATCGGATGTATATCTTGTGAACATTTTCTCCCATTCTGTAGGTTGTCTGTTTGCTCTCTTGAATATTTCTTTGGCTGTGCAGAAGCTTTTTAATTTGATCATCTCTCATTTATTTATTTTTGTTGATGCTGTGATTGCCCTGGGGGTCTTCTTCATAAATTTTTTGCCTAGGCCAATGTCTAGCAGAGTATTTTCAATGTTTTTGTCTATAATTTAATAGTTTCACACTTGAGGTTCAAGTCTTTTACCCAGCGTGAGTTGATTTTTGTGAGAGGTGAAAGGTGTGGATCCTGTTTCGTCTTCTACATATGGCTATCCAGTTTTCCCAGCACCATTTATTAAATAGGGATTCTTTTCCCTAGTGTATGTTTTTATCTGCTTTGTTAGATTAGATTAGATCGCTATATGAGGATGGTTTTATATCTGGGTTCTCTGTTCTGTTTCACTGGTCAATGTCCCTGTTCTTATTTGGGAGGTTGTACGTTCTATAAGTTTCAGCAAATGTACAATGACACATCCATATCACGGTAATACACAGAATAATTTCCCTGCTCTAAGCATTCTCCTTGCTTTGCTTATTTATCCACTTTCAAATGCTACACTGCTTCATAGTTTGTGCACCTACCCAATTCCTCCCCCTGTCCCTTATGCAATTCTTATTATTCTTTCCACTTATTCTACTTTTATATAAGCATATACATATATACTATTTTTTAAAAACCTGTTATTTGCAAAATAAATTAAGAATAAGAAAAGCAAAATATTTCATTAACTCTTCCTTATTTCTTCTCTAATGCTCTTCTCTTCCTTATATAGATCTGCATTTCTGACCTATATCAGTTTCTTTCTTTCTGGCAAATTTTTTTTAACATTTCATGCAAAGAAGATCTACCATCAACAAATTCCCTCAGTGTTCGTTTATCTAAGAAATTTCTCTTTTACTTTTGGTGGATAATTTTTCAGAATACAGAATTCTAGGCAGGCGATATATTTTTCTCAACACTTTAAATGTTTCACTCCACTCTCTTCTTGCTTGCGTGGTTTCTGAGGAATAGTTGGATGTCATTCTACATTTTACTCCTCTATAGATAGGTGTTTCTTGCTTCTGGCTTGTTTTGACATTTTTTTTCTTTATCTTTGATGTTCTGCAGTTTGAATATAATACGCTTAGGTGTATGATATGCTTTTGTGTGTCTGTCTATCCATTTATCCTGTTTGGTGTTCTCAGAGCTTCCTGGACGTGTGATTTGGTGTTTGACAGTGATTTGGGGAAATGCTCACTCATTATTTCTTCACATATTTCTTCTTTTCCTTTATTTATTCTTCTTCTGATTTTCCCATTATATGTATGTTATACTTTTTCAGTTGCCTCACAGTTCTTGGATATTCTGTTTTGGATTTTTTTTTTGTAACTTATTTTTTATTGTGGTAAGGAACATATAACATGCACTATACCTTCTTTTTTATTTCAAAATACTATTCTTTTTTATGAAGTCTTTTTCTCTTTGTGTTTAAGTTTTGAAAGTTTCTAAGGGCACATCCTCAAGTTTATAGATTCTTTCTTTAACCATGTTTAACCTATTAATACATCTATCACAGGCATTCTTCATCCCTGTTACAGTGCTTCTGATCTCTAGTGTTTCTGGATTTTTTTTTAAATTAGAATTTTCATCTTTCTGCTTACATTACCCATTTGTTCTTGTATGTTACCTTCTTTTTTCCATTAAAGCACTCAGCATATTGATCATAGTTATTTTAAATTCATGGTCCAATAATTCCAGTCTGTCCACCATGTCTGAGTCTGGTTCTTATGTTTGCTTTGTCTTTTAAAATTGACTTTTTTTTTGTTTCCTTTTTAGTATATCTTTTCTTTTCTTTTCTTTTTTGTTGACAGCTGGACATGTTGTACTGGATCAAAGGAGCTGTGAAAAATATGTGTTTAGTAATGCAGTGCTGAGATTTATGGGGACGTTCTATGATTAAGTTCCAGTCTTTTAGTGAGCCTGTGCTCCTTGGCTGTTAACTTCACAAATGTCTTACAAAATTTTTCAAAGCCTTAGGTGGGACAGGATGGCTGGAGGGGTTGAAGTTCACTATCTTCCCTACCCCAAGTTGGTTAGGTTCTGACAAAGCCCCCAAACAGGGAAGTCAGTGGCAAAATAGTTTCTACTGAGGGAAGGCTTTGTTAAGAACCAACTGCTCTGGTATATTTCAAAATGTACAATTTACCCTCATCCCTTCTAGAAGCATAAGGGAATTTTTCACTAATCTTCACTGTGAGAACCTAGTAGAACTCCAGAAAGTAAAACTCACAAAATGTGGCCTCCCACACTCCCACACCCAGAATGACTAACTCACAGACAAACCCACAGCAAACTTTCGCCAACTTGTCAATTACAGTTTAGGTTTTCCTGCCCTAGCACTTCCTCAATAGGCAGATACTACCTCACAATCTGACATCCTTGACCCATGTTCCCAAGATGCCCAGTTGTGTTTCATTTCTTTGTGAGACCATGCAAAACATCATCCCATTTTTATTCGAGGTAAGAAGTTTAGATCAGTTTAGATCTCATGCATGTTAACTTGACACAGACTGGCTAGATGAGGAGGGAAGAAATCGAACAACAGCTTCTGAGAATTGCCCACATGTGGTCAGTGAGGCAGAAAGGTGCGTGATATGCTCAGTACAAAGTCCAGAAAGACCAGGATATGCATGTTTGGTGGGTAGTAGGAATGGGTGTTGTGGAAAGAAGATAGAGAAAACTGAAGTAATTTGCCAAAGTTCTGGAAAACCCAGCTAGGGCCAGTGTGGAGGAATTTGGGCCAGCCAAGGAATGGGAAGCTGTTGAGGTTTGTCTGCCTACTATTGCTCCACATAAATACCAAAGATAGGATAAGAAGCCTAATTTCCCACTGTCAGACTAAGAGTATTTCTGCTACTCTGTATTGCCTCAAAAATTGTTGACTTTCGCTTTTTGTCCCATGTTTGGTGGCACCAGCATTCCCTTCAAGACCTGCCCATTTGTCTAAATATGCAATATTTTCAGCTCCGGTCAGTATCTTGGCTTGTATACATCTACATGAGAGCCTAACATTTTTAGTTCCTCAGCTACCCATTGGTGAGCTCAGATTCAGAATGGTCTGGAACACCAAATAGACACATGCAAAAGCTTAGCTTGCAGATGGGATTAGATCGTGTTGGTGGCAATTGGTAGGGTTGGTGCATCAGGTATGGCTGATAGCAGAAGTTGGAATGAAATCCTGAAATGGATGGCATTTAAAGTAAGATAATTATATCCTGGAATCAAATTCCAGCTCCACCACCTACTAGTTACTTTTAAAAAATAACAACAGAACAAACAAAAAACAAAAACATAAAGGTGAGTTGCTCCTTTGAGTCTCCTTATTGTCAATAAAAAATATTTACTTTTAGTTTCCAGGGCCATGAATCTATTATAAGTAAGGTATAAACCACAAACCAAATTCATTTCTTATAATTTCTGATATGAATAGATAAAAATGGGATTTTTCTCTCAGCTGGCTGCAGACCTTGAGTGCAAAGCCTTCCCAATAATTCAGTTTTCCCCAAACATATTTCATCATCATAATCTAAACGTTCTCAAGAACAGGAGCCTTGTGCCACTTACTCTGTATGGCATAGATCTAGGCACCCAAAAAGTGCTCAGCAAATGTTTATTTCTGTCCAAAATAAATTTAACTTAAATTTAGATACAGAGGCAGGGATGGTAGAGTATTGATAATTCTGTTAACGAGAGACAATGAAGTTATCTATTATTAATGGATGGGCCAATAGTGCCAGGCAAAAGAAAAAGTCCTAGTAAAGCTAATCTAACAAGCCAAAGCATATCTATTTATTGGAGTCTTTGGTGTCATTTTTCCAACAAGCTCCAGATGCTGTGCATGATATTTTTATAGCATGAAATATTCGAAAATAGCACTGAAATGGTTGGGGAAGAAATGTTGGGGAAAAATCAGTGATGCTTAAAAAAAGTTGGGAAGAGCAGGCCACAGCAACTTTTTAAAATTGACTTTACATTGAGAACTTTAACTCACAAGGAAAATTTTATGAACATATGCATTAATATAACTCAGTAAACTGCTCTCAAGTTAACAGCTACTTTATATAACTACCCCATCACAGGAAAGGGCATATTGCCAACACTCACAGTGGCCCTGAGCACCCCTTTAGGCTAATAGGCCTCTCCTTCCGGGGAGGTGACCTTATCCTGTCTGGTATAAAAGCTACATTTTTGTGACTTACCATTTTATGAATCATCAACAAATAAAACTACTTAGCTTTGCATTTTCTTGAGTTTTATATAATTTCAATCATACTACATGTATATTTACACATATTTAATCAATAATATTTTTAAATATCACCATGAACTTATGATATATTTTGTTTTTTAAAAATAATGTATATTGATTAGCTTTGTCCAGTGACAAGGCCTGAAAATAATGACCCAACTGGTAACAATGAGCACCCTTTGCACACAGATAATATAATATTCTCCTAAAGGAACCAAGGCCTGTTGGATAAATAAAGGGCCAATTCCCAGTCTGAAGTAAGCAATTCACCAGAGGAGCCTGAAATAACTTGTTAGCCCTGACAATGTGAATGCTATCAAACACTAGGGAAAGGGAACACAGGTGCAAGTCTTGAAGATAAGGAGGAGCTTGTTATTGTGGGTGAATTCAGCAAGAGATAAATGATAGATGCATGAGTGGATGAATGAATGCATGTAAGGTCAGACGGTTGAATACTTGAATTAATGTATACTAAGGTACACAGCATTCTAATCTTCCTTTGGGCTGCTTATGCTATGCAGGTTTTAAGGTCGAGTTGAGATTTTATTAATACCTGCTTCGTAGAACTCTTCCTGATTCCACGATTGCAATGATTTGGCTGACAGCTATCAATTTCACTGACATGATCAGAGCAACAGATACAGGAAAAGTAAAAAATCATAAAAAATAAAATTATAGCACAGTGCATGTTCCTATTTTTTTAATGGTTATTTGAGAAAGTTTTGGTCATTAGTCATTGTTTTGCTTCACCAAAAAATTGATTACTTATAATCCAATGATGTAATTTCCCTGGTAAATTTTTCAACAGCAATGCATTACCCACAGGATATAGTGCAGGCTTCCTGTATAGCTCTAATTCTCTGGTTCCTTCCCACCTCTCCTGCCTTATCTTTCTCCTACCTATCACTTCACTGGCCAGCAACACAAAAAAGCACTGTATTAGTTCCCTGCGTATGCTGTGCAATTTTTCTTTGGGATGGCTTTGCTGGGAATAGTGTCTCTTGCCCTTTAGCCCTGCCTTTTGCCTTGGTTGGTTAACTCCTTTAATAACTTTAACTCTTTAACAGGCAAGACTCACTTCTGAAGTAAACTTTGCCTGGCTCTGTTAGTTACAACTACTTGATGTCAAATATGTTATTTGTAAGGCTTAGCAATGGGTCTGTAGGAGAGCAAATGTTCAGCCAATATTTATTACATCTTATATTTAATGGTACGTAGCTGCTTTCTTTTTTAAAAAAAATTTAAAACAAGCAATGTTTTATTATTTCAGTCAGTTTGGTTGACTGCAAGACATACTTAGAGTAATAATATATATATATATATGCTTATATATATATGCATATATATATATATACCTGCAAAACTATCCATGTATTCCATATATTCATATATTTAAAATATAACTCAGATAAGGTTTTTTAAACAAAAATTATTGTATCTAGAAAGTTCCAAGGTCTTTGATTAAGGTAAAAAATGTCTTGTTTACAAGAGCAGAACAATAAAAAAGCACCTGCATCAGGCTAACCCAAGACCTCTAGTTTTATGCAGGAACCAAGGGAGAGTCTTTAGCAAGAGGAGGTGTATTTATATACAACCGTTTAGACAATCACCAGAAACTTCCACAAAATATTTGCTTTGTCTGGCACAAGGTAAATAAACTGGCTTGAAAATGTGTCTGGAAATGAAGTAAATTAACCATATTTTTTGGCATCCTGTAGAAATAGCTTATAAGGCTTTTTCTTTGCTCTTAATTTCATACCTTTTTAAGCCCAGTGGGAAATCTCAGTTGAACTAGTTCTTTTCTCCTTTCTAGTAGAATTTATTATAATTATTTTTATTGAAATTCGTTTTACCTCCTGAAGTGCTGAGATATTGGCTATGTGTATCAGTCAAAATTTTATTCCATTATCTTGTAACCTTTTAAAATAATTGATTGGACAATAAAAATAAAAATGGACATTAATTATGTTGAGGAAAGTTTTACTTCCTTTTCGGCTTGATATTCTTTTCTTCCCCAAATGCTTTAAAATTGCTAAGAACAATTTGATGGTGCCAATAACAAATTTGAGGAACTAAGTAGAGTAGATATAAAATGACAAACTTAACTGCATTTCTATTAAAGAATTTTTCTACTCATCAGAATGAGATGAGAAAATTAATATGTAAACCATTAAGTATACCCAGATGCATTGTGTTCTGCAACTGAAATAAATATTTGGTAATATTATCACCAACATTTTATTTCAATCTCAAAGGAAATGCTTTAGCAAAATTACTTGACTACATTCAAAAGATTTTCATTAAACTATTATGTATTTTGAAAGATATGACATGAAGTATATATTACCTTTTTTTCCATGTCCTTTTCCTATCTTTTGCGTATTTTTTCACATCTATTTTTTTTTCTTTTCTTGACTGTTACGTTATAATGTTTCCATTTATGGTACAGAAGTGTGTATAAACTGATTCATCAGGAAACTTTTGATTATTGTCATAATTTTCTTTTTAATTCTTGGCTACCCTACAAGTAAAATTAACTTCCATAACTAAATTTGATTCTTTCTTTAATAATTAAAAATGTAAACTGCAATTTGTTTATTCCTTGGAGGATTTTATGTTAAAATCAGATAGATGGGAGTTCAACATAATTGAGGAAATTGTGGGACATTTCTGTGCTTAAAGTTTTCCTTTTATAAGATTAAGATATATAAACACCTATTATAAAGAAACATCATTATGAGTTTATTTGGACAGCTTATCATTCACTAATTTGTGAAATATTATTTCTGGTAATATCTCAAAACACAGTGCTCTGGGATCTCATTTATCATGACTGGTGGCAAATTAGTTTTCCATAATACCAGATGTTCTGGGTACGCCCTGGGGATGGTCAGACAGGAAACTGAGGTATTGCATACACCTTGACCATCCATCTGCTCTGGAGATCTTTTTCCATTTGGAATTCTTCTGTTCACTTCACTGTGATCACCTCTAGGCACATTCCTGGAGTGAACTGCCCTCAGGATGTATTGTGGGGTTTTTTCCCTACCCTCTTTCTAAGTTTAGATGGACATTGTTTGATTAATTCTCCACAACATTAGCTGAGATCAAATTATACTTTTTTGATAAACACTTAGTGATAATAGAAAAGAAGTAAAACTTACACAGCAGCTTCTAACTAGATTTGGCATCTCTCAGGACACACAGGCCCAGGCATGACATCAAATAAACTATGACATCGCAGTTTATTATACAGCAAGATCCACTCAACTTTCAATATGAAAATTATGGAGAACGTCCTAAGGGCGAGGCACTGTCATGTCATGATTGCTGGAAATACACTGGTAAGTAAACAGATAAAAAACAAAACAAAACGAAACTCTCAAAGACTCAGGGTTGGGATCTTGTCTGGCCATTTTTTTTTAATTGTGCTAAAATATACATAGCATGAAATTTACTATTTTAACCATTTTTACATTTATGGTTCAGTAACATTAAGTAGATTCACATTATTGTGCAAATATCTCCAGAACATTTGTTTTTTCATTTTCTCAAACTGAAATTCTCAAACTGAAACTCAGTATTCCTCAGCCCCTGGAAGCCACAATTCTACTTTCTGTCTCTGTAAACTTGAGTGCCAGGTACCTCATATAAATGGAGTCATATGGTGTATGTTTTTTGTGGCTAGCATAATGTCTTCAAGGTTCATCTGTGTTATAGTACGAATAAGAATGTTTTTCATTTTTAAAGCTGGATAATGTTTCATTATATGTATTTATCATATTTTGTTTATCCATTCATACATTCATGGACATTTGAGTTGCTTCCAACTTTTGGCTGTTATAAATAATGCTTCTATTAAACATGGGTATACAAATACATGTTTGAGTCCCTGTTATCAATTCTTTTGTTATATGCTCAGAAGTGGAATTTTTGGATCATATTGTCACTTTATTTTCATTTATTAAACAGGATCCACATCTTTCACCTCTCACAAAAATCAACTCATGCTGGGTAACAGACTTAAACCTAAGGTGTGAAACTATTAGAATTCTAGAAATTGGAAATACTCTGGAAATACTCTTCCAATACATTGGAAATACTCTGCTAGACATTGGCCTAGGCAAAAAATTTATGAAGAAGACCCCCAGGGCAATCACAGCATCAACAAAAATAAATAAATGGTACCTGATCAAATTAAAAAGCTTCTGCACAACCTAAGAAAATATCCCGAGAACAAATAGACAACCCACAGAATGGGAGAAAATGTTCGCAAGCTACACATCTGATAAAGGGCTGATAACTAGAATCTATTTAGAACTCAGGAAAATCAGCAAGGAAAAATAAAACAACCTTATCAAAAAATGGGCAAAGGACAGGAACAGAAACTTTCCAAAAGAAGACAGAATAATGGCCAACAAACATATGAAAAAAATGTTCAACATCTCTAATCATCAGAAAAATGCAAATCAAAACCACAATGAGATATCACTTATCTCCAGTGAGAATGGCCTTTATTAACAAGTTCCAAAACAACAAATGTTGGCGTGGATGTGGAGAGATACGAACACTCCTACATTGCTGGTGGACTGCAAACTAGTTCAATTTCTGTGGAAAGCAATATGGGGATAACTTAAAGGGATACAAGTAGATCTACCATTTGATCCAGCAATCCCACTGCTGGGCATCTACTCAAAAGAACAAAAGTCACTCTATAAAAAAGACACCTGCACTTGAATGTTTATAGTAGCACAATTCACAATTGCAAAGAAGTGGAAACAACCCAAGTGTCCATCAATATGTGAGTGGATTAATAAAATGTGGTATATGTATATCATGGGAGTACTATTTAGCTGTAGGAAACAATGGTGATATAGCATCTCTTGTATTTTCCTGGCTAGAGCTGGAACCCATTCTACTAAGTGAAGTATCCCAATGATGGAAAAAATACTCACCACATGTACTCACCAGTAAGTTGTCATTAACTGATCAGCACCTTAGTGGACATATATTAATAACATTTATCCGGTGTTGGGCAGTCGGGAGGAGGGAGGAGGGGATGGGTATATACATACATAATGAGTGCAATGCACACCATCTGGGGGATGGACATGCTGGAAGCTCTGACTCTGGGGGGGAAGGGGGGGGAAAGACAGCACACATAACCTAAACATTTGTACTCCCATAATGTGCTGAAATAAAAAAAAAAAAGAAAATGAACTACCATAATATTTCCCAGAGCAGTTGCACCATTTTACATTCTATCCAGCAGTGCACAAGGATTCCAATTTTCACACATCCTCACCAACACCTTTCTTTTAATTCTTAAAACTTTTATCATTTTAGAGCAATTTTAGATTCACAACAACATTAAAAGGAAGGTGTAGAGACTTTCAATACATCCCTAACCCCACACCTGGGCAGCCTTCCTCATTATCAATGTCACTTGCCTAAGTGGGACATTTGTTACAACTGATGAACCTGTATGGACACATTATAATCACTCAAAGTCCACAGTTTATATATTAGGGTTCACTTTTTGTGTAGTGTACTTCTAGTGGCAATGAACTTCTCAGTCATTTTTTGTTTTTGTTTTTGTTTGTTTGTTTGTTTGTTTGTTTTTACATCTGTTAATGTCTTAATTTCTCCTTCACTTTTGAAGGACATTTTTGCTAAACATAGAATTTTCCATTGACACTGCTTTTGTTGTGGTGGTTGTTTGATTGTTTTGTTTTGTTTTGTTTCAGAAGTTTAAATACATTATTCCATTGCCTTGTAGCCTGCAAAATTTCTGCTGAGAAATCTGTTCGTTATCTTATTGAGCATTTTCTTACACATGAAAAGTCACTTCTTTTTTTTTTTTATCTTTTTTTGCTACTTTTAGGATTCTCTCTTTGTTTTTTGCTTTCAGTTATCAGATTATAATGGGTCCTGGAGTGTGTCTCCTTGGTGTTATTCTACTTGATGTTTTATGAGCTTTTTGTATTTATATATCCATGTATTTCTTCAAATCTTGGAATTTTTGACCATTATTTCTTCAAATAAGCATTTATCCCTTCTCTTACTCTTCTTTTTTTGGATTTTCATAATGGACATATTAGTCTTCTTGATGGTACCCCACAAGTCCCTTAGAACTTGCTCACTTTTCTTCATTACTTTTTGTTTTCACTCCTCAGGTGCAATAATGTCAAATTACCTGTCTTTACATTCCCTATTTCCTTATTTTGCATGTTTGAATCTAATATTGAACCTCTGTAGTAAAAATTTAAATCCAGTTGTATTTTTCAGTTCAATCATTTGGTACTTTTTAAATAATTTCTATTTGTTGATATGCCCATTTTGTTCATATATTTTTTCCTCATTTCCTTTAGTTCTTTGTCCATGTTTTCCTTTAGATTTTTGAGTATATTTAAGACCATTGTTTTAAAGCCCTTTCTGAAAGCCCTGAAACTGGTGTTTCCCCAGGGACAGTTTTGGGGGATTTATTTGTTCCTTTGAATGGGCCATATTATCCTATTTTTTTGGAATTCCTTGTAATCTTTTGTTGAAAATTGGGTGTTTTATTCTATTTTGTGCTATTTTAACAGAATATTATGAACTGGGTACTTTATAATAAACAGACATGTATTGGCTTATAGTCCTGGAGACCAGGAAGTCCAGCATCAAGGTGACACCATCTCATGAAGGTCTTCTCGCTGCATCATCACATAGCAGAAGGCAAAAGGGCAAAAAGAGAGAGCCCGCTACTATTTTTATTTCTATTTTCTATTTTTAGAGATGAGGTCTCACTCTGTAACCCAGGCTGGGTGCAAAAGAGTAATAATAGCTCATTGCAGCCTTGAACTACTAGGTTCAAGTGATCCTCTACCTCAGCCTCGTAAGTAGCTGGGATTACAGGAACCAGTCACCACATCTGGCTATAAAAGCCATTTTATTAAGACATTAAACCCACCCTCATAGCTTAATCATCTCTTATAGGCTCTACCCCCAATGCTATTAAATTGGCAATTAAATTTGAACATGAGTTTCAGAGAAGACAAACATTCAAATGAAAACATTGGTTGTTTGAAAAGACATCCACTCCTTTCAGTGTTTGCAGACTGGCTCTGTGCATGAGAAGATATTTACTAATCAGCTTGGCATGGACATTTAAAGTATTTTCAGGCCTTTGGGGGACATGTATTTTTGCTGAGCCTATATGGATCTGCTTTATTTTTGTTTTTATCTGCTTGTTGGCTGTTTTTTTTTTTTTCTAATTCCCTGATATATATAGTTGCTTTAAATATCTTAATTTTCTTAGGAGCCTCACCCCTGTCTCCTATTTCTTTTTAATTCCTTAGTTATTCTACTGTATTTCTCTTCCTAAATTATTTCATCCCTATGCATCTGCAGGTCTGTAGTCTACTTGTACACAGCGTTCACAACCTACCCCCATTGTTCCCCATGACTTTTGGTCTCCTGAGCTCTGAGTTAGGTTACATAGAGACAAATCCCTTAGGCAGCCTTTACACAGGGTAGAATTGCAAATTCGATCTACTACACTTCCTGTGGTTCATAAATGGGGACTGGAGGCCAACTTACTACTTTCCCCAAACTGTTACACCTCATACCCATGATAAGAGGGGACATGGTTGAGTAAAATCACAATGACATTTCCCACTTTTTTGAATGTGACTTTTTAAAACCAGCATTCTCTTGGTTGCTGTAGATATTTGAATGATTTTCAGAGCTTCTACAATGTTATTTTAGTCATTTCCAAGTTGTTTATTTAGTGTCTCCTTAGAGAAACAAGGGCCTGAAGACTGGATATGTGATGTGAGTAAAGGAAAGGGACCCAGGATGGCTCCAAGGCTATTGGGCTGAGAAACTGCAAGGATTAATCACCACTGATTCCAAGTGTGATTTAAGGCAGGGAATAACTCAGATAGTTTTAGATCAGTTTCATTTTGTAGGGGATTAATTAATGACCACCAAGGTGAATCATTTTAAAAATATTCCCACTCTAGGATTTCAACTATCTTTAAATTTCGAAGATAAATGTAATTAACCCTCATCCAACCTAAGACTGGCTTCCTCATTTTCATGTCTCATTCAAAGTTGAGCACATCTCAGGATATTTATGTTGGAAATATCATTTTCCTTCCTGGCACACCTCATCAATGAGTCATGTCTTCCCACACTGACTCACTATAACAGTGACATCAAAATAGTCTGATATCATTACTTTCGTAAATATGTCATGTGTAGGAAGTTACATTTCCTATCCATATTGGACTATGGGAAACCCTTTACAGTGCCTTGTCACAACCTTCATGCATCTTTTATAGCCCTTTCCAGCCCTTTCCATGTCCTGTTTCCCAGGAGTATCTGCTCTGACAAGAGCACACTGATCTCTCAAGTTCCTTCAATAGTGGGTGGGTCACAGTGCACACTGTATGTCCATCAGACAAAAGAAAATCTCAACTAAGTAGAACCAGATTTAGCTGTGACAGCTAAAACATGCATAAAATCACACACTGTGTCAAACCACATCTGACTTGTCAACAGCATACATCCAGGGTCACTGTATTATGTTTTCCCTAAGAACAGTAAGTAGGTGAGTACCTGTTTGACATTTTTCTGCTACTGAAAGATCCATTTCCAGCATGGTCCAACCTCAGATTAAGGATGATTACTTGAAGTTTAGATTTTTATTGCTTGCAAGGTAGACCTGCTTATAGTTTTTATGTATTGTATTCTTCACCATAATCCACCAGAATATATTTAAATTTAAATTTAAGGGCTTAGTTTCAGGCCAATAACTTCTTATACAATAATTAGCAATACAATTGAAAAGTTCAGAACACAATATTTTTGGTTAATTAGAGGTACTTATTGAATAATATGATGGCAGACATTATAATTATATTTTGTTTCAAATAAGAGAAAGGTCTGTTTGTTATTTGTCCTTCTTTTAATTTGGTGAAATAAGAATTGGCAGATGTATTTTAATCTGCAATAGAAATTGAACCTCTCTATGTGCTCTTGGGGAGGGTTTAAGCTTGGGAAGCTATTTTTTGGTTGTAGATTTTAAGTAAAAAAAGTGTGGGGCCAGGGATCCTACAAGCTCTGGCAGATCAGGCTGAGGATACATGGATTTGTGCAGAAAACAAGGTTAGCGCTGGAGGAAAGCCTGGGTGATGGGGCACAGCCATTTCTTTACCAGCTAAATCACAGAATGCAGCTAGGAAAGGATAGGAAACCAAACCGGCTGTGAGAACTTGGTGAGGGCAGCAGGGAGGAAAGGCGGGTGTGAATGGCACCAACTAGGGAGAAAGAGCAATGCGGGCGGAGTCAACAGAAACACAGTTGGGCGGGGGTGATTTCTGAACTGGAGTTTCCTTCTCGGTCTGCTCCTTGGCGATCATAGTCTTAAGAAACTGGAAGAACTTTGCAGATCCCAAGGAGATGAGGCTCTAGACAAGGGTAAATTCCTAAGGCCACAAACTCATAGCTCAATTTGGTTGTAACTTACTTCCCTGAGGCCTCTACATTTCAATTCTTAACCTCTTGTAGAATTTTTTCCCTTAAACCTGGCTTAAATTATAATATAGAATTATTTTAATCTTGTTTTTCTACTCTTAAAGTGTATAAAGTCCTTTGTAAAATTATTTCTAAGACAGATCTTGAACAAAATAAAGCTTCAAACCTGGCACTATTGCTGTCACATAAAAAGTGAATGGATGGAAAATGTAATAAACCATATATTTTTATGGTGTGTGTATTTAAATGCTTAGATTTAATCTCCCAGTGGAGTAAAGTTAAGCCATTTGCTTTGATTTAGATTTGATTAATGATCTTCAGTTTTTCATTTAGATGGTATGTTACCATTGATCTGACAAAGTATTTGTGTTATTTAAGTATTTCGTGGGGAAAAACAACACAATTTAGCAGGATATGTTGCTACCACCTCACAAATTGCTTGCCAAATTGCCTTACTCACACATAAAGACTTGAAATGAAAGAAACTCTGAAGCCTGTGTTAAACAGAGATAACTGAAAAGTCTTACACGTAGTATGAATCACATGGAAGCAATCTGAGATTTTTTAATGCTGTTCTCTTTTGCTTTACAGTATGCTTAAATATATTTATACACCTCTTAATCAGTGTTCCTGTTTCCATTTTTGCCACTTTCTAATTTCTGCAGCAGTTAGGAAGTGCCATATCTTCTGCATGTCATGTTTTTTTTAGTATTTTGCATAAATGCTTGGTGATTTTTTTAAAAAAATAAATATAATATTAATGATGTAATTATATATTCACATTTGAACTTCTCAGTGTCTACAAAATAATGTTTTTTGGTAAATATCTTTTATAGGCTTAAGTGAATTTTGAATGCTTTGAATTTACATGTAACTGAAAGAGTTTTATTTTTTAAAAAATTGGATATCAGTTTTCAAAGCTCTATTAAAAATCTCCATTTTTTTCTTGTCCCTTTAAGATCTTATTATTATTCTTCCACTTGAATTTCAGTGGACATTATTGTTTATTATCTTGCATAATTATAGCCATGGTGATAATATTTGTCTTGTATTTAACACTGTTTAGTATAACCATGCGCCACACAGTGACCAATGGTCAACAATGGGCATCATGTATGACGGTGGTCCCATAAGATTATAATACTGTATTTTTACTTCACTTTTTCTATGTTTAGATAATTAGATATGTTTAGGTACTCAAATACTTACTATTGCATTACAATTGCCTATAGTATTCAATACAATAAAATACTGTGCCCATTTGTAGCGCAGGAGCAATAGGCTATACCTTATAGCCTAGGTGTGTAGTAGGTTTGTATAAGCACACTCTATGATGTTTACACCATGATAAAATTGCTTGCAGTTACATTTCTCAGATTGTATTCACATTGTTAAACTATGAGTTACTGTATATAAAATGTTATCATGTCATCTATTAATTTCCTTAATCCACACCAGATGCATATGGGTCAATAAAGATTGCGACTTGTTGGCATGCATATCATTGTCTGATACAGAAGGCTCTCTCTCTCTCTCTATATATATATATATATGTGTGTGTGTGTGTGTGTGTGTGTGTGTGTGTGTTTATGTATGTATACATAGACTCTGTATGTGTATATTTACAAATATGTACACATAATTCATATCTCAATATCTTGTATAAGGGCAGTGAAATTCTTTGGTTGATTTTGTTCCAATTAATTGTGCACCTTCAAGTTTTTTTCTAGATTAAACTTGGATAAGTTAAGAAATTTCCAGGTATTATTCAGCTCTATTTTTCTGCCACCATAAAACAGTATCTAAACCCTCCTTTCATTCCTTTCAAATTCAAATAGCTTATAATTTATTTTTATCAGTCTTTTTTTTTAATAGGATGTTGAGCATTGTAGTCAGTATCTTTACTGAGATGGAAACATCTTTGTCAATAACAAAAATACCTATAAGATTTTTGGTGTTTCTTTTGGCTTTTGTAGGTCACTTATTTGTTTTTTCCACTTAGATTTCAGACTATGAGCTAGACCTGCTAGACTCCAAAATACAGACTTGGGATGTGTATTGCTGAGAATTTTTTCTATTTCAATTGTTAGGAAAAGTGAACAAAAATAGACATAAGTGAAAAATAGAATTTATTTTCTTAAGAAAAAAAAATCTGAGTGGTACACTTCAGGAATGGTCGATTCAGACACCCAAAAGATGTCAACAGAATCCAGTTTCTCTCTGTCCCTCTCTCTCGTCTCTCTCAGATCCACCTTCTCAGTGTTGATTTTACTTTTACACAAATTCATCTTTTTTATTTTAGGTAAAATCTCCAGAAAGTAAAACAGCATTTCCACGCTATATAATTTCTCAGCTTGAAGATCAATGAAAAAAAGAGCACTTCTACTATCTGCAAAAGTCAAATAAAATTTCCCAGTCTGACTCCCATTGGCCAGAAATCAGGTACATGATCATTCTCTACCAATTTCAATTACCTGGAGGATGGGATATGTCAATTGGCTTCTGCCAGATGGGCTCTACCCTGCAGACTGGGGGAGCATTTGCCCACCCCCACTCTGCCTTGAGAGAAAGAATGTTGGCACCCTTTTTTCCCAGGTTACAAAAGTAGCAAATGCTTCTTAGAATCATACAATCTTTTTTTCCTTTTTTGACTAACATTTTAGCATTGATAGATAAAATATTAATAAAAGGATACAGACTTTCAAGCAGAAATCTATTAAAAGATGAAGTAAAAGGAAATATTATCACCTAGTACACAACTATTCTAACGACGGTTAACGTTCATGCTTCCTCTTTTGTGATGTGGGAAGAAGATTCACGGTCACAAGGTTTATTTTCCATCTCTCCTCTTCTTATAGGTTTGGTCCTGTGACTAGGTCTAACCAATGAAATAACACACGTTATATTATTATGTGCTATTGTAATCCTGGGGTTTTAAAGAAGAGTTTATGCTGTCTCCACCCTCTCTCCCTTTATCTACCATCTGGATGTAGAGACCTGAGACACTAAAATATTTCAGAGCCATAAAATGGAGGCAACCAATGTCCCTGAGTCACCATATGGAGGTAAACCACTGCAGCCAGAAGCACCTGCAATGGGCTGTTACATGAGGGACAAATAAGTTTCTAAAATATGGGATTTTAATCATTGAGTAGTTGCTGGTACTCTAATTAATGGAAAATAAAGTGACAATGGAATAATTTCTATGCCAGCTATCTCTAATTGTCACTGTTCATTCTATTATTAACACATCACTAGGAGGATGAACAAGTAGATAGATTTTATTTCTTTTTATAATATTTATTGTCTTTGGAAATGAAAATGAATCTAATTTTTAAAACCATGTTTCTGGATTTCAAAAAGTATAACTTTTATTGTGCAGTGCATTATAAATAGAAATTACTGTTTAGAATAATTATCTCAGCATCATACCCACTAATAACATAAACTTTCCCTATTTCACTTTAAAGGGACTTTTAGACAGATGGCAAAGGCCTAGAAGTGAACAGCAATTGGATATGTGCAGGCAATTGTGAATAGTTATGATTACAAATGTCTCAAGCCAAAAATATGAAAGGAGAGTTTTGAGCAGTGGAACAGGAGAGCTAGCAGGGGTTATGTCATGAAGGGCATTGAAGGACAACTTAAGGAGATGAAGAGAATAGAGACACTGAAAGATTTTAAGCAAAGGGGTCAGGATTGTGTTTTAGAAAGTTTACTCTGGACTTACAGTGGAAAAAAGCTAAGTAAAGGCTCTTCTCTCTGAAACCAAATAAAAACAAAAAGAACAAGAATCAGAAAATACCATCCTCAAAACCTATGAAAAGCTGCCCAATTGCAGACTTCATCTACGCAGTTCTGCCAGTTGCAGTGAACACAGGTTGAGTACGGAAGCTGAGAACAAACACTTGCTGAAGAGATGTTGACAGCAAAGACCACCGAAGATGATGCTCTTATTAGGAATGCCTTGCTAAAATCAACACGTTCTGGGCTAGTGGAAATATTTCCAGAGCAATATACAGCTGCCTTTGGTGCTACAAGGAAAAGGTGGGTGAGTAAAGAAACAGGTAGACACTACATTTTTATAAGAATAAAGTTACCAGGATGGAGACTGGAAGTCACTTCTTCCATTGAGTCCATATTTTAGCTAAAAAGAAATAAAAGGCAAACGGATTTATGAAGGACCTGTGACATAGAGGCATCATTTCTACTCAAGCGATTTCCTGCTGGCCTAGAGAAGGCCAGAGCTCACAGGGTTGACTCTTATTGCCAAGGGTTCAGAGACGGTGGAACAAAGTCCAACAGTCTTTGGGCTCAGTTCCTTTCCTTGGCCTCTCATCTTCACTGCCATCAAACGAGGGAGGCAAAAGAGGGACCTAAAATGCATAATAAACAGAAATGTATCAGTAGGGGACCCATAGAACGATAGTGCAAAGAGCGGGTTAGCAAAAAGACCACCAGAAATGAAATGTAAATATCTATCTATATATATGTGTGTGTGTGTGTATATATATATATATATATATATATATATATATATATATATATATAATGAAATCAAAGTAAAGTCCAAACTGGCTGTAACGAAGAGAATTTATTTGAAAGAGATTATCCTAGAGACAAAAAGCCCAGTTAGGACACCATTTAAATAATCTGGCCCCATCTTAAACCAGGATGCCAGCAGTAAAGAGGGTAAAAGAGTACAAACCACTGTTGTATGTCTTCATTTTTCAGGTATTTGTGTGCACAAGGCTTGGGTTTGTATTTTCCATATGCTAAGGATCAGTTTTTTTGTTTGTTTGTTTGTTTGTTTGTTTTTTTGTTTGTTTGTTTTTTGAGACAGAGTCTCGCTTTCTTGCCCAGACTAGAGTGAGTGCCATGGTGTCAGCCTAGCTCACAGCAACCTCAAACTCCTGGGCTCAAGCAATCCTGCTGCCTCAGCCTCCCAAGTAGCTGGGACTACAGGCACGCACCACCATGCCCAGCCAATATATATATATATATATATATATATATATATATATATATTAGTTGGCCAATTAATTTCTTTCTATTTTTATAGTAGAAATGGGGTCTCGCTCAGGCTGGTTTTGAATGCCTGACCTTGAGCAATCCGCCCGCCTCGGCCTCCCAGAGTGCTAGGATTACAGGTGTGAGCCACCACGCCCGGCCCTGTGATTGGTTTCATTTAACATCCCATAATGTGTTCTTCTTAGATATTATTAACTGCTGACACTTTTGCCTCCCTACAACTACATACCTTCTAGGTGGTCAAGTTGTATTTCCTTTATCTAGCACTTACTGGGCCAGTGATGTTTGTAGCAGCATCTCGTACTGATTTTGTTGCTATTTTTTTCCATAAAAACAAAAGAATGTGCACTCTAAGTGAAATAAATAAGAACTATCAATAGCTTGCATTCTTTCACATAAGATTTTATCATCAAATTAGTTTGTGGAAAATGTTTCTTCAGATTTTTAAAAATTACTTATGTGCAATTTTGTGAACCTGGGCAGGGAAGGTATTATAGAGCTGTTTTCTCTAAATCTAATGTGGCCATGCCAACTCCCCTGCTTGTAATACTCCAGTTACTCCACGGTAAGTTTCAAAACTCCCAAAATGGTAGAAAAGATCTTCTGTGGTCAGATTCCACATTACTGATCCAGGATTAGTTTTGGCCAATTCTCGCGCTGAAGTTTATGTTCCAACAAAACAGAACTTACAGTTTCTTTTTGTTGTTGTTGTTCTTTTTATTTTCCATTTTTTTTTATTTCAGCATATTATGGGGATACAAATGTTAAGGTTATGTATATTGCCCATGCCCCCCCCCCCCGCTCGAGTCAGAGCTTCAAGCGTGACCATCCCCCAGACGTTGCACATCTCACTTATTATGTTTGTATATACCCATCCCTTTCTCCCCCTCCCACTCACCCAAAACCCGATAAATGTTATTCCTATATGACCACTTAGGTGTTGATCCGTTAATAACAATTTGCTGGTGAGTACATGTAGTGCTTGTTTTTCCATTCTTGAGACACTTCACTTAGTAGAATGGGTTCCAGCTGTATCCAGGAAAATACAAGAGGAGCTATATCACCATTGTTTTTTATTTTTATTTTTTTTTTTGAGACAGAGTCTCGCTTTGTTGCCTAGGCTAGAGTGAGTGCCGTGGCGTCAGCCTAGCTCACAGCAACCTCAAACTCCTGGGCTCAAGCAATCCTGCTGCCTCAGCCTCCCAAGTAGCTGGGACTACAGGCATGTGCCACCATGCCCGGCTAATTTTTTCTATATATATTAGTTGGCCAATTAGTTTCTTTCTATTTATAGTAGAGACGGGGTCTCGCTCTTGCTCAGGCTGGTTTCGAACTCCTGACTTCGAGCAATCCACCCGCCTCGGCCTCCCAGAGAGCTAGGATTACAGGCGTGAGCCACCGCGCCCGGCCTACCATTGTTTTTTAAAGATGAATAGTACTTCATGGTATACATATACCACATTTTATTAATCCACTCATGTATCGATGGGCACCTGGGTTGCTTCCACACCTTTGCAATTGTGAACTGTGCTGCTATAAACATTTTAGTGCAGGTGTCTCGTTTGTAGCGTGTCATTTGATCTTTTGGGTAGATACCCAGTAGTGGAATTGCTGGATCAAATGGTAAATCTACTTGTGTCGCTTTAAGGTATCTCCATATTGCTTTCCACAGAGGCTGAACCAGTTTGCAGTCCCACCAGCAGTGTAGGAGTGTTCCTATCTCTCCGTATCCACACCAACATTTATTGTATGGAGACTTTTTGATAAAGGCCATTCTCACTGGAGATAAGTGATATCTCATTGCAGTTTGGGTTCACTCCTATTTCCCAGGAATTATTATACTTTTTGTCATTTCCTTTGATTGGCTGTATCTGGACTGTCCATCTTATTTCTCATGTTTCCTTTGTCTACATAATTCCATCACATATTTTACATTTTATAAATATATATATATATATATTGATTTTGGTTTTTTAAATTTATTTTTAATTAATGCACATATTTTAAAGCTTATCTCAGAACTCCTGTAAGCCTGCCTTGACAGAATATCTTGCCATTCGACTATGCACGTCTCTACTCCTCCTCCACCCTCTTCTCCACATACGGACTACACACTTCCATACACACAGAACTCCAGCTGAGTTCCACTTATTCTGTGTTCCTGTCCCTATTCTGTGCTCCTATACTATCTTATTTATATCTCTATCAGTACATTTATCACATTGTATCATATATTTTTATTTGTATTTTTACTTTTTTGCTCAGATCGAGTCTTTAAGGAAAGTCACTACACTGTTTTCATCTTTGAATTCCTCAAGTCAGAAAAAATATAGGCCATGGTACTTAAAAGATTTCATTGTTGAGGAATAAAAACACATGTACAAATGAATAAATGAGCTAATGAAAGAATGAACAAGTGAATGAGTTGACAGTCATGAGAAACCTGTGATTCTCTCTGAGGTTCTGAGGAAACATGGAGGGCAGCAGTGCCCTTGCTATTGCCTATTCCTGGCAAAAGTTGAAATACTACCAGAATTGTAGAGCCATTTGGACAATGTTAATTACCGACCTTTATGATGGACTCATCAACAAGTTACCTGCTCCCAGCATCTGATATATATGCCAGCAAGACTCAGAGTCATCCATGTGTTTATGTTTTTTAAAGTAGCTTATATTAGCAGTAACTGTCTTACAGAAGATATTTCTTTACAACAAATGGCCAGCTGGTGTTAATGCTATTCTGCTACCTGAAACCATCAGCTCCACCCAGGAAGTCATCTGTCTCCCCAAATGCCCTACAGAACAACTGTCATTGTTTAAATCGGTGCATTTTAAATAATTAAATTTTAATTTCAATAGAGTTCACTGAAAAATAGATCAATATGACTACACAGAGCCAAGGCAGTAGGAACTGGTTATAAGCACTTTGAGTCTGTGCTCTCACTTGGTTTACAGTCAGCAAAGAGAGTGAAGCTTGAGCTTTTTTGGTGAAGGGAATGTTTGGTTATGGAGTATGTTCAAGGGGTATGTTCAAGGTTTAAAACACTACAGTTTTGTTAAATTTATCTTTTGTTAAGGATTATGCTTAGCTCTACTTGGCAGCTATGGCTAAAGATCGTTTGACAGAACTTATGGTTAGAAGGCTATTAAAGGTTAAAGGGTGAGTATTTGGGTTATAGAGACCTACTCTGCTCATTGCTAGCCTAAGGACTCTAATAAAGTTATTTAATGACCCAGCTCACTTCCTTCCTTCCTACTTTCCTTTCTTCCCTTCTTTCTTTTATTCACAAAATATTTTTGAACTCTAATATGTACCAGCACTAAAACACTAGAATTCCAAAGTCAAATATGATATTGTTTCTGCTCTACAATAGCATTAGGGAAAGTAGGGATAATCTTACCTACCTTACAGGATGTGTTGAAATATAATAAAAACACTTAGTCCATACGAGGTACTCACAAGTGGTAGCTATTTCTCTCTCTCTCTCTCTCTCTCTCTCTCTCTCTCTCTCTCTCTCTCTCTCTCTCTCTCTCTCTCCCCACACACACATACACACACTCTATTTTTTCTGTGTGTGGAGGGTACAGGGTATTTGACTTTTTGGTATTCCAGTAGGTTTTCAATATCTTTTATGCCTGGGAAGAGAATAGAGATTATTCATACCTGTCAATGTTTGTGGTAATTAGCAGTTTGGTGGAGAAAAATAATGGGTTGGGGAGAAAATGATACCTGAGTTTAGGTATATGATTTGGTGTCAAAGGAAGGTTTGGTTACAAGAAAGATGGTTGACTAGAGGCAGTTGGGGTGTGTCTCTTCTGCAGAGAGCAATCAGGATATTCATCAAATACCCATATTTCCATTAAATTGTCAGAGAAAAAAATATTTGAAGATAACAGGTAGGTGACAGGGAAACACTGCAGGTGAAGGTAGAAGCTGGACTGTCTGTCTGGGACCACTGAGAGTCTAAAGCAGTGCCCACAACCAAACTTTGGGGAGGAGTAAGCAGGAGACCTTTGGAACACTGCACTTTTCCCTTGGACCTTTCCAATTTGACTACAGGACAACTCCTCCACAGTGTGCAGAGCAGCCTGGGCAGCTGCCAGGAGATCACACTGAGGCCTGGCTTGAGCTTGCACATAGCTCCACAGGCTTCTAAAACCTGGGCAGCTGCACTCATAGCCAATTGGAGAGCCCTTTTCCAGTGTTCTAAGGCTTCACCTGAGGATGCTTCTGCCCCACTTCTGGGTCTGGGAGAGAGAAAACTTTCACGACCCAAGGTCAAGTTTCAGCACAGTAGTTGTGGGCCAATGCAGGACAGAGAGGTGTCACTGCTCCCACAGAGCATGGCATATCCCACCCACCCCACAGCTGAACCATAGTAGAAGGACAGTTGGCCTGCTTCTGAAGTGTTCTATGGCAGCTAGGCCTCTTACTGTCACAGTTGGAGCTTGAACTGGGAGGAGTTAAGGACATATCCCAGGCCTGATCCCATATTTCCAGAACTCTATTGCATCATTCAGAGACTTGGAGGAGAGATCTGTGAACTGATCGTGAATGGGGAAGCAGGACTGTGCATGCAAAGTTGAGAGGAGAATGTGGTGTGGGTTCACACTGCAGTACAGGCATGGAGCACCCTTCCCTCCATGGGAATGGCTGGGGAAGCCATGCCTTTGATCTTGAATGGGGTACTGGGCAGGAGGGCTGGCAACCTGCAGTAGCCTTGCTGCCTGAGTGTGGTCACCTTTTCACTGACTTGGTTTGTTTGGCCTGCTACTGGCAGCCAGATGCTAGAGGGAGATCCACCTGGCAAGGGGAGAGAGAACAGAGCAAAACCCACACTCACTGACTGAAATGTGAATTGTGGATAGCTACTCCCCCACAAAAAGTTTCTCTGACATGATGGGGGCACATCCATCCCTCCCTTACTTTCTCCAGTAGCCTGGGTATCAACCCTTGGATCACTGTTGAGATAGAGTTTGAGGTAGACTTTGGGGAGTCTGGATGCAAACTCACATGACCCAGTCCCATCTCCTGCCCTCCATCTACCTTGGCAGTGGTGGAGCACAAGAAGTGGTCCCCTGGGAATCTTGGGTACTGCCCAATGCCTGGGAACAAAAGCACACTTCCCCAGCTCTGCCAAGGAACATGCCTTGGAGTCCCAGAATTTAGTCCACAATTTCCACCACCCCCAGTCCTTGACAAAGTAGCCTGATGAGAAAGAATCAATGAAAAAACACAGGAAATATGAAAGATCAGAGAGAAAAGTCACCTCCAAAAGAAAATACTCGATCTCCATCAACTGACACCAACTTATATTATACGACTAAACTGACAGAGGAAGAATTCAGAGTATGGATTGTAAGAAAACCCAATGGAATTGAAGACAAAATAGAATCCCAACATAAAGAAACCACAACAACAATTCAGGAAATGAATGAAAAATTCTCCAAAGAAATTGATATACTATGGAAAATCCAAACAGAAATCTTGGCAATGAAGGAGACATTCAAAGAACTCCAGAATACTGTGGAAAGTCTCAAGAACAGAATGGATCATGCAGAGGAAAAAATCTCTGAGCTTGAAGATAATACATATGCGCTAGACAAATTAGTGGAAGAAAGAGAATACAGAAATAAAAGCCAAGACCAAAACATGCAAGAAATATGGGATTATGTAAAGAAAACAAATCTCAGACTCATAGGGATACCAGAGGGAGAAAAAAGAAAATTCACAAGGACTGGAAAACTTATTTCACAGAATACTGGAGGAAAACACACCAGGCCTGGCCAGAAATCTTGATATCCAGATACAAGAAGCTCACAGAACTCCTGGGAGACTCAATGTGAAAAAGCAATCACCTTGCCATGTGGTTATTAGACTAATCAAAGTAAACACAAAAGAAGCAATTCCTTGAGCAGTGAGATGAAAGCAACAAATAACGTACAAAGGGAAAGTTTATCAAACTAACTGTAGATTTCTCAATGGAAACTTTACAAGCCAGAAGGGATTGGGTGCCTATCCTTAATCTTCTTAAACAGAATAATGCCTAACCCAGTATTCTTTATCCAGCAAAATTAAGTTTCATCTACGAGGGAGAAATAAAATCCTCAAACAAGCAATCATTGAAGGAATTTGCAGAGACCAGACTAGCCCTACAGGAATTACTCAGATCTGCCTTACAAAGTGAACATCACAATAGACATTTCTCAAAGTAAAAATATTCAAGAGTTAAAAGACTAGAACTTGGTCTACATGATAGCTCAAGGAATAAAACAAAACAAAAGGATTTCACCTAACAGTATGTAGCATTTCTATATGTTAATAACAGCCAAACTGAGAATCCAATTAAGCATTGAATCCCATTTAAGATAGCTGCAATAAATAAAATAAAATAAAATCAAACAAAATACCTACCAATACACATAACAAAGGAGGCAAAATAACTCTACAAGAAGAAATGAAAACACTGCTGAAATTAATCATAGATGACACAAACAAATGAAAAAAACAATCAATGCTCATGGATTGGAATAATCAATATTGTTCAAATGTCTATACTGCCCAAAGTGATTTAAAGATTCAATGCAATGTCCATCAAAATACCCATGCTAATTTTAACAGAATTAAAAAAAAATCCTAAATTGTATATAGCATCAGAAAAAGGTCAAATAACCACAGTAATCTTGAGCAAAAAGTACAAATCTGGAGAAATCACATTATCTGATCTCAAATTACTACAAGGCTATAGTAACCAAACAGAAGGACTGTTATAAAATAGATGTATAAATCAATACCAACTGCTCTTTAATAAAGCAAACAAAAACATACACTTGGTAAAGGACCCCTACTCAATCAATGGTACTGGGAAAATTACATAGGCACATTCAGAAGAGTGAAAATGAATCCCTATTTTGCAACCATATACAAAAGTACCTCAAGATGAATTAAAGACTTAACTATAAGACCTAAAACAATAAAAGTTCTAGACGAAAACTAGAACTTTTTTGATCTAGGCAAAATATTTTTTGATATTTTTGATCTAGGTAAATAATTTATGACTAAAACTCCAAAAGCAAATACAACAAAAACAAAAATAAATAAATGAGACTTAATTAAACTAAAAAGCTTTTGTACAGCAAAATAAATAATCAACAGAGTAAATAGATAACTTACAGATTGGGAGAAAATATTGGCAAATTATATATTCAACAAAGGACTAGTGTCCGGAATCTAAAAGGAATCAGCAAGAATAAAAACTAACAACCCTATTAAAATGTGGGCAAAAGACCTGAACAGACATTTTTCAAAAGAAGAGATACAAATGGCTAACAAACATACAAAAGTATGATCAACATCACTAACCATCATGAATTGGAAGAATCTATGAATGGAAGAAACTACAATGAGATATCACCTTACCCATGTCAGAATGGCCATTATTACAAAGCCAAAGCACAATAGACATTTGTATAGATATGGTGAAAAGGGAATACTTATGCACTGCTTGTAGCAATGCAGATTGTACAATGTCTATGGAAATGGTATAAGTTTTCCTCAAAGAACTAAAAGTAGACCTGCTATTCAACCTGGCAATCCCACTCCTGACTATCTACTCAAAAGAAAAAAAGTTATTATATCAAAAAGACACACTCAAACATTGATGGCAGCACAATTCATAACTGCAAAACTATGAAATCAACCTAGGTGCCCCTCAACCGATGAGTGTAAAGAAAATGTGGTGCATACACACACACACACACACACACACACACACACACACATACACACACACCATAGAATACTACTAACCATAAGAAAGAATGAAATTATGCCTTTTTCAACAACTTGGATAGAATTGGAGGTCATTATTCTAAGTGAAGTATCTCAGAAATGGAAAACCATATGCACATGTTCTCACTTATAAGTGGGAGCTTAGCTATGGGGATGCAGGGGCACACAGAGGGACATACTAGACACTAGAGACTCAGAAGAAGGGAGGGTGAGGGATGGAAAAACACCTACGGCATACAATGTACACTATTTGAGTGGCAGGTATATTAAAAGCTCAGCCTTCACCATGATACATTTTATCCATGTAACAAAAAAATTTTGAACCCCGAAATTAATTGAAATAAAATGGAAAAAAAAACAGACTTGTTACCTCCAGATATTTACTTTTCATTCAGTGTATTGAGATCTAAATTTTTATTTCATAGGATCTCAAAACTGAATGGATTTAACAAAATCTTACCAAGGAAGAGCCTGAGGCCCAAAAGGGCTTGTGAGGTAAAGGGAACGAGAGAAGCGTGGCTAGTCAGGACATCCCGCCACTGCTTCCTCCCTGCTCAGTGCCTCTAGACTACGCTACATCATCAGAGGGGAACTGAGATGGGAAGGAGCAAGTGTGTGACTGGGACTTGTTACGGAAAACTTGAAGTCTACTAGATAAGAATCTGTTAGAGTCACTAACGCCAGGTGGCATGTGGCACTTTAGTTAGCTCTGACTTCAGAAGAGAGAATATCCCTCTCTTTAATTATCACACTGGCCATGAGTTGTAAGGCCCTGGGCCTGCAGGGAATTTATTAGCCAAACAGAGGCCAGGGTCAATTAAATGATTAGAAAAGGACCTCAATATTCACTTTTTTCTCAAAGTAATGTTGAGTCCAATAAAATTTTAATTGGGTTGTTTCTGTAATAGTAGCATTTAGAAAACAAGTGGAAATTTAAACAGCTGCACAAAGCTGAAACACAGTGAACAGGCATCCCTCTGGGGAAGTTCAGGACTTAGAGCTTTGTAGTAAGGCCCAGACATTGCCTTTGCGGTCTGAAACCTGCTCAGCACATTGTTCTTATTTATTTATTTATTTATTTATTTATTTATTTATTTATTTATTTATTTATTTATTTATTTATTTTTGCCTAATCCTTAAAGTCAATTTTATGGGCTTTCAATTCTTCTTTAAGTCAAACTCAGAAACACGAAAATATTTATGTGAATATTAGATAATCTGAAAGATATTTGAGTTTCACGTAAGTATCTTGTATTTGTGGGTAAGAAGATAATAGCTGTTCGTTTAATTTTCTAAGTTTGAAGATGTCTGAAAGCAGAATGGAAGTCACAAAAGTCAATTGTAAAGTGATTTAATATATATGAAATTCCGGCACCCTTTTTCTGCCCACTAAGCTTTGCAGGCAGTATTGATGCACAGCTTCAAGCTTTAAAGAAGAGCAATATTCAAGAGTTTGTTCTTACTTGGCAAAAAAATCGTGTTTTCTTGTCATTATAATTTTTCTTCAAGCAGAATTGATCAAGAACATACACACTTTTTTTTGGTAAGAAGTCTGTCCTTCCTATAGGTGTATTTGTGTGGGCTGTTTCCTCAATCTGGAATCCTTTAGTCTCTTCCTTTCTAAGTTTATCATTCTAAGCCCTGTATCATCAGTACTTGAGGCTGCCTCCTCTCTGTTATTTCTCCTCTCTTTTGGTGATTTCTTCTTCATTTGACTTCAATAGCATTTGTGAAGAGGGTTCTACTGCTTTAAGAACTTATTCCTTGACCATTTTGAGT
The DNA here is from genome assembly GCF_040939455.1 of Microcebus murinus. Lineage (NCBI taxonomy): Eukaryota > Metazoa > Chordata > Mammalia > Primates > Cheirogaleidae > Microcebus > Microcebus murinus. The sequence continues at coordinate 7,028,694 of NC_134111.1, forward strand.
TGTCTTCTTCATAGAGACAATAAAAAGGACATATGATATAAAACCATGAGATATCTGGTACATTGTGATTCTACCTCTAATTAGCTTTTGAGCCTGTTTCATCTCCAAGATAGGGAAATTATATAAATGCTGTGATCTGAATGCCCCTGAAATATACTCGTTGAAACTTAATTGTCAATGTGATAGTATTAGAGATGAGACCTTTAGGAGATTATTAAGTCAGGATGGCAGAGCCCATGTGGATGGGATTTGGTCCCTTATGAAAGGGATCGAGAGTCTGGGCATGGTGGCTCATGCCAGTAATCCTAGCACTCTGGGAGGCTGAGGTGGGCAGATTGCTCGAGGTCAGGAGTTCGAAACCAGCCTGAGCAAGAGCGAGACCCCGAATCTACTATAAATAGAAAGAAATTAATTGGCCAACTAATATATCTAGAAAAAATTAGCCAGGCATGGTGGTGCATGCCAGTAGTCCCAGCTACTTGGGAGGCTGAGGCAGTAGGATTGCTTGAGCCCAGGAGTTTGAGGTTGCTGTGATCTAGGCTGGCGCCATGGCACTCACTCTACCCTGGGCAACAAAGTGAGACTCTGACTCAAAAAAAAAAAAAAGAAAGGAATCAAGAGAGGGAGTGGGTTCCTTCCCTTCTGTCCCTTCCACCATGTGAGGACACAGTGTGCCCCCCTCAGGGGGGTGCACCACAAGGCACCACCTTGGAAACAGAAAGACCAGGTTCTCAGCAGACACTAAACCTACTGATGCCTTGATCTTGGACTTTCTAGACTCCAAAATTGAGAGGAAGTAAATTTCTGTTCCTTAAAAATTACCTTGTATCAGGTACTTTTAAAATAATAATGAAAATGAACTAAGACAATAGATCAAATGTAGATTGTGTAGAATAAGTGAGATGTGTTTATCTTTGTATTTCCTAGTTTTGTTTTTTATTTCACATGTGTTATTTTTTAAGTTAAATAGGGCTTCTCTCAGCTATTTAGAATGTAACTGTAGTTCTCAGAATTGAATTCTCAAAAATATTTAAATAATTTATTTAATTATGCCAGCTCCCATATAAAACTACAAAGGTTTCCTTGTACAACTCTGTACCACCTCACGTATGAATGTAGAGGTCAGAAAATGAGACTCACGTCCACCATAACTGTGCCTTCATCTCACAGCCATTCTCTCTTTACAGGGCAAAGTGGTGGAAGATGCATATTCTTGCCCCTCCCCTCCCTCCTGATGCTAGGATGCAAGGTGAATGGGTCTAGGCTCTATAATTTGCTTTGGATAACAAATTGCATTCACATGCATATATCCAGTAAGTGTCTGTGGAAGACAATGGCATTGATGATAACTCACACCAAAAAAGTGATTTAGTAGAGGCTGGAAGGTTCCAGTTTATGAAATAAAACTGAAAGAATTAACATGTTTACCATGACCTAGCAATAGCTAGGGGCAAACTATCCTTAAGCATTCTTACTCCATTCCATTTCTGCATGTATCTGGTACTTGTCATAACAGCCCCAGGCAAATTACAATAGAGAGAGCAACATATGGCATTTGAAGAGTGTCAACACCAAGGAGAGAGTGTGATTTACAGGGGCGCTATCAGAGGAAGTAACGGAGCAAACATTCATGCTAAGATTAAATTGGTTCTAGTAGATTGATGTTATTTCTGTGTTCTGTGAAGTTCATCCTTCTCTTATTATTTTCCTCATGTTCTTTTTCTACTTTCTTTATTTTCAAAGAGACTGACCACTGTGAGCATTACCCAAGAATAATGGCTGAATTACAAACTGAAATTCTGTAACTTCCCACAAGACGAATTTTGATGAGATGTAAAAAAGTACAGGCTTAGTTTAAGACCCTTGAGGTATTTCTCATTATGACCAAAGAGGAGACAAGTTACAAATGATCAGTCCTAGTTAAGCAAACTATTTGGTGTTATATAGAAAAGCAAAATATATTTGGCTCATTTGTTAACATTTAGATCCATTAATTTGAATACTTGGTCATGATAATTAGAAAATGTTGATAGTGATTGTATATTCCTTGCAAAACCCTAAAACTAAATTAGGTAACTATTGCAGGACCTGATAGTCGATCCAGGTTCAGAAACAAGCATGATATATCAACTATGGGAAGGCGGAGAGAAGGAGTTTTGAACAGAAGAAACAATGTGGGCCAAAGCTAGGAGGTACGAATATAGATAATATTTGGGAAAGAGTAAGTGATTCAGAGTAGTCTAATATAGGGTGTCTGGGGGTGGGGGGGTCTGTGGAGACAGTGGCAAGAGATGATTCCAGGAAAGTAATTTGGGACCAATTTTGAACAGTTTCAAATGACATACTCAGGAATATTACTTTATTGTAGACGGCGGTCAGTCATTGAACTTTTTTTTAGCAGCAGGGTGATGTGACTAAAATAAGGTCTGAGAAAGAGAACCTTGTAGTGTTGGGGAAGAATAAATGAGATTAGGGGCAACTGAACCATCTGGAAAACTGTAACATCAGGTCAATGCTGCTACTTGTCAAGGTGTTAAGTGAGGAAGTGGCAGAGGGAACAGTATTCTGATTCTAAAGGTATTTTAAAAGTAGGTCCTATCATTCTCCGGGACTGGTTGGACCTGAGGGGTTAAATAAAAGGAAGAGTTTAAGAGGATTCAAGGGTTTCCTTACAGAAGATGCTTCCAGTCTTAAGTTTTGAAAATAAACAAAATACTGAAATATATTTATATTTTTTTCTTGTATTAGAAAAAATTTATTTTTGATCCATTTCTTGGCAAAAACAACAATGAGTCAGTATATCTGATACAATTCAAATAACAGGCTGGTCTATTTAAAACCTCTTGCACACTGAAAGATTTCAGCAAGATTAACATTTTAACTGACAGCACAGAATCTGGTATATCACTATTTAGTACCAATTTATTGGTTGAAAACTATTGTAACCAATAATAGATGTTCCTCCAAAAACTCGTCATGACTGTACAAGATCTAAATATGCACGAGGTCATTTTGTTTCAAGAGTATAACTCAGACTGGCATCTACATTCTTCATGGAGATTATCTTTCATTTGTAAAAGCTTGTGGGACACAGCTGAAATTGTCCAGCTCTAGTCAGAACCAATGAATATTTTATATTAGTTTAGTTCATTCCTAAATTGTAAAAGATTTACATCTTAAGGACACTAAAATTAGCTTAAGATATTAATGCACAATAAAAAAAAGTAGCTTCACTTTAGTTAAAATCAAGGGAAAGCCACGTTCTGGATTGGCAACCTGCCACCAAGACACAATGCTGTTCAGGGCCACTTTGCCATGATGCTGTTCTTGGGTCATAGGTCAGCAGAATTTTGTTGTGTGTATTTGAGTAATTATTCTGACAATTGTTTCTGTGATAGAATGGCTATTTTTGAAATGTACCCTGGGGCAGAAATGATGAGTACAGAGACAAAATAAACTCATCTACCATAATTACGAAGGGTGTGGATATGAGAAAATCTCGACATTTAAAGTTCAAATTAAGGTGTGTATTCCCAAGAGTTCTTTCTTTTTTTGAAATATCACAATCAGTAATATATTTAAGAACCCAATTACAATAAAAGTCTTAAACGCAAAGTTGTTTGATTCTTTATGCTGAATTTGGATCTGTAGTTTGCTCAAAGGAAGAATTTATTTTAGAGTTTCAAATGACTGGACCAGGTTGGGAATAGTTTAGAAGACTCAAGACCATCTAAATGCTTTCAGTGAAGTGGAGACAGCATGAGAAAGCAACATTTATTTCAGCAGAAATTCCAAGGTTACCCCTAGAGCTAGGAGACTAATCATGAGAAGGAATGATGCAAGGCATCACTCAAAAGACCCAAATTCAAATCTGGGCATGGTTTGAGAAAATTGTTTTTGAAATATCAAATTTTGGTGACTTCATGAACTCATTTTCCTCCTCTGAATAGGGATGATAATATTTACTGGAACAGATTGCTAACTATATGTGAGATTTACATACAAGGCACAGAATAGGTTCTTCGCTGATAATGCACATATGGTCAAAGCAGCTCACTAACGGCGAAATATCAGGATTGGTTTCAGGAGTGCATTGTCCTTGTAGATCTTAATGTTAGTGTGCATGTGAGTGCCTACTGCTGAGTGTGAGCATGTGTGAGAGAACGCCAAAATCAAAGCAAACAAACAAACAATGGAAAGAGAATAAGAGAGAAAATGTTGGAGCAAGATATTCTTCTTGGTAGAGACAATGATGACCTATTAATATCTGTGATCAAGCAGGAAAGAAATAGGAGCTGGCTTTTTCCACCCCTCCTCCCAGGTGCAGGCTTCCCAAGGGAGATGGAGGAAATGAGTAGAAAAATCATTAATGTCTTCATAATCATTCTACGCTGCAGCCTAGTCGCGGACCAGGATTGTTTCTTCTTTCTATCCCCTGAGATAATTTTGAGGCTTTTGTTCCTTGTGACTGTAGAGTAAATTCTACCATAAATTTAAATCCCAGTATACTTTAAAGTACTAAATTACAGTGCAAACACCAGAAATGCCAGAAACACCTTCAGTTTTCAAATTAAGGATAATACAATGCTGAAAGAGAAGCCAGGCCCACATACTCACTCACTCCGAGGTTCCCAGCTGAATGTAAGGGGGACCCCAACCTTCCCGGGAATCCAGGGGGGCTCCGCAGTGACGGCTCACTCGTTCCTGCCCGCGGCTCTTGCCATGCTGACTGCCCAGCCTGTGGCTCCTGCTCTGGCTTCTGCTTGTCCCCATGGGCTGCCATGGACAGACAGAGCCGTGAATGTCTGTAGCAAGGGTGTGCTGCTGGACCCGGCCCTCTCAAGCTTTCAACCTTTGATGGGAGCTGTAGGTGGAGATGGGAGTTAGGGGAAAAGTTCTGTTGTCTTCTCTGCTGGGGTAGCTGAGGGTAAGGCAGTTTTGACACATTTTCTATCTTGTGCCCAGAAGTATTTCTTTATTCCAGAGACTTTTACATTTCTCCTAATATCATCTCCAATTCTCTCTAACCAAGGAGTTCAAAACCAACTCAGATCTTAAATATAAAAACCTTTAAGGCTGGGCGCGGTGGCTCATGCCTGTAATCCTAGCACTCTGGGAGGCCGAGGCTGGTGGATTGCTCAAGGTCAGGAGTTCAAAACCAGCCTGAGCGAGATCCCGTCTCTATCATAAAAATAGAAAGAAATTAATTGGCCAACTAATATATATAATACGAAAATCAGCCGGGCATGGTGGCTCGTGCCTGTAGTCCCAGCTACTCGGGAGGCTGGGGCAGGAGGATCGCTTGAGCCCAGGAGTTTGAGGTTGCTGTGAGCTAGGCTGACACCACGGCACTCACTCTAGCCTAGGCAGGAAAGCGAGACTCTGTCTCAAAAAAAATAAAATAAAATAAAAACCTTTAAGAGGTAGACTTTAATACCTAGCTCACCAGGTTTCTGTTAAGATAAATTGTAATACTCTACAGGAAACTTCTGGAACAAGGCATAGCACACAGTGAAGACTCCGTAAATGAGTGATACGCCCCCATTACTGTTACTAGGATTGTCATTGCCACCCAGAAATGCATTTGTGTTTTTCCTTTGTTTGTTTGTGAGAAACTAAATTACAGTCAAGATTCCTGAGGAGAGAATTTGGTCTGCCACTGCCTGGGGAAGGTCCTGAGGCATCTGGAGAAACTTTAGGGTTATGATCTCATCTTCCAAGACTTTTCTCCTTGTAAACCTTTTCAAGACTACATTTCTGAAATGTAGGCTTGTTAGAAATGTGCTTTGCAGAAGTGAGAATCTTCACAGTGAATTATTAAGATTTCTTGAGAACATGAGATAAGAGAATAGTGGCAGAGGAGCTGTTAGGTTAATGATATCCCATCTTTTGCATATTCAATGAATGTAGCTCATCTCCCATAAATTGGCTTTTTATGTCAGATGTCAGAAACATGTCCAATTTCACTCGCTGTTTGATGCCTATGAGAAGCCTCGTGTCAGTGTAAAATTTGGGGTCATTGTTATCCTGATACCTCAGCTCAGGCACTTCATAACTTTGTTTCCCAACACACCAAATATAATTTACTTTTATTTTTCTAATCTTTTGTGTATATTTGCTGGGAAATTTCCTTATTTTGTTAACATCAAGCAGTGACCAGAACAATGGACCTGTCTATTTGATTGCAAAATGATTGCATGCATGCACATGGTTATACTTGTTTTCAGATTTCTTTCTCAATGTTTCCTAACACGATGGTTCTCAAACAGTGGTCTCCATGCTCTGCGAATGTGTGTGAGAATGCTCTGTAGGGCTTGTTCAAACAGACATTGCTGACCTCGATCTCAGAATGCCTGATTTGGTAGGTCTAGGGTGAGGCTCAAGAATTTGCATTTCTAGCATGTTCTGAAATAGTGCTTATGCTGTTATTCCAAGGACACTTTGAAAACCACACTCCTAGAGGACACCTTTCTAGCTGTGGACTTCTGAAAACAGAAGGTAAAGAGTCAAGTCTTCCTTTCCTAATATTAGGTCGTTAAATATGAAATGTCCAACTTTGAATCAAAAGCGTAGTCTATTATATCTCAAACAGGAGGCATTATAATTAATTAAAGTATGCGCCTCATCTCCTGACACAGTTTTGCCATCTTAACAGCACCTTGTTTATGCCAGAGTGAAGAAGCCTGGAGAGCCAGTGGCAATGAAATAGCAAAAGGCGTTTTCCACTGCTTGTGATGAATGGCACATATTTTCTCACAAGAAGTGGTCCAATTCCTGGAAGAAGTGGCAGTCAGTTGGTGTGGGGTCTGGTGAGTACGGTGGATGACAAAGAGTTTCCAAGTCCAGCCTCTGTAGTTTGAAGAATGTCTTTTGTGTGACATGTGGTTGAGAATTGCCTTGCGAGAGGATTGGCCTGTCTCTGTTGACCAATCTTGGCTGCTAAATTGCAAGCATCCTCATCATTTCATCCAGTGGGTTGCAGATGACATCAGCTGTAATCAGTTGACCAGGTTTCATGAAGCCGTAGTGGATAATACCAGCACTGGATCACCAAACAGACACTACTGGCTTCTGTTGATGAATATTCGGTTTTGGATTGTATTTTGGCACTTCATCTTTATCCAACTATTGTACTGAACACTTATGTCAAAAAGAATCAATTTTTCATCACGTGTAACAATATGGTGTATAAATGATTGGCCTTTTTGTCGTGACAGCAAAGAAAGGCAAGCGTCAAGACGATTTCTCTGCTGGTGCTCATTTAATTCATACAGAACCCACTTATCCAGCTTCTTTACCTTGCCAATTTATTTTAAATGATCCAGTATTTTAAAAATAGTAACATCAAAGCTTGCTGCTAATTCACAAGTAGGTGGAGATGGATTCGCTTCCACTACAGCTTTCAGCTCACCATTATCCACCTTGGTCTCAGGTCAACCACGTGGTTTATTTTCAAAATTAAAATCACTAGAACAAAACTCACACCATCAACGTACTGTGTGTTCATCAGCCATATCCTTCCCAAACACTCCGTTGATATTTCAAGCTGTCTGTGCTGTATTGGTTCCATGATGGAATTCATTTGAAAATAACACAAATTTTTTACTTATCCATAGTTTCACAAAAATTGCTCTAAAAAATTTGATAGATAATCACAAGCCAAAATGTATGTTTCAAAGACTGACGCTGTACCTTCACAATAAACATAAAACAAGAAGTATCAAAGTGAAATGTCAGAGATACCAACTGTCAAACTTAGCACTTAAGGAAATCAGACATTTCCTACTTATTTAACCCAATAGACAACACATTCCATACTGGATTTGGGATGAATTTTCACCTCCTGTTTCTCACTAAAGTGTTTGACAAAGCATATGCTTTGGTCTTTTTTTCAAAGTAGAGGTTGTCAGTAAACCCCTAAACCTTTTCTGTAAAGAGTTGGATATTAAATATTTTCAGCTTTCTGGTTCACGTTACAGTCTCTGTAGCACATGCAAATCTGTCATTATAGCATGAATACAGCCATTGGCAATATGCAAACAAATGGCTGTGGCTGTGTTCTAATAAAACTTTATTTAAAGACACTGACATTTGAATTTCATATAAATTTTGCATGTTATGAAATATTGTTCTTTTGAATTTGTTCCAACATGTAAAATATACATATTAAAGGAATCTTCACCCTAAGGACATATGAAAGCAGGAGCAGAACCAGGATTGGCCCTCAGATATTACTTCAGTCACCCCAGGACAGATCCTTAGCCCCAATTTATCAAAGGAACAATAAGATGCATTTGTGTGATTTATCAGGATAACACATGACAGCGAGGAAGCTTGTTTTTTCTCATCCCATACAACACGAGCTTCCACAGACAAGGGTTCTTATGGTGGCATCAGAATCACCTAAGAAGATTATCAAATTTATAAATTCCATCTTTGTCACACCTGCAGTACAGATTCTGATGTATTGAGGCTGATGTATTGAGAAGTTGTAATATCTGTTTTACAAATAAACAGACAAGCAAACAAAAACCTAAAAGCATGCATGATTTTAACGCTCAGCAGGTTTTGGGGGTTGCTATTGTTACAGTATCTGGCATGTCTGGCATAGTATGGGACAGACTAGGTCCTCAATTAATATTAGGCATTAGGAAAATATACTCTAATAGGACATTCTCATTGATCAATCAATTAATAAAAGCATTCTCTTTTTATATAAAAGTATGATTAAGTCCATTACTTTATTCACAAGAATGCTTTTATTATCATCTTTTTAAGTTAAAATGTTTATATCTTGCATTTTCTTTTTTACTTCTTCCAGTCATTGCATCATCTCTGTAGATAAATATATCTCAGTGTAAACTTAAAGCTCCCAAGAGATTTGTCTTCCTAGTCACTTTGTTGGACAGTGATGAAACATTTTATATTTTTAGTCAGGTTTTTGCTTGGACTCTGCATTACAGTATCTTAGAATATACAGACAAGAAGAAAATAAAGTACATTTAGTTAATGTGAACACAGGAATTCTGTAGGCAGAGCTGATAAAGCAAGTCACTATTCACATCTCAGTGGAATTAAACTTAATCTACCCATTGACTTTTAATCTCCAATTAAAAGTAAGCTACTGAAAATAGATTTAGAAAAAATGCCAAACTAAGCTGAGTAGTCAACAAATTCGATGGCATTTGTGGCAAATGCTGCTAGACATGAGTTAACCTCACCCATGCTTTGAGTCATGCTGTTTGTACCAAGAAGGACAGCTCTGCTGAGATGTTCTCTTTATTTCTGTTTATGCTGTAAGAGACAGGCAGACTGAAGACACACGCAGCATGGAGATGCATGTTCTTGAGGTAATGCATTAATTAATGATGCCAAAGCAATCTCACACTAAAGTACTGCATTATTGTTAAATGTGTTATTGTAATTGAATTATTTGTTCTGTGAGGGAGGAAAAGAGCTCTCTCTGAACATAGAATTAATTGTCATTTTATAATTCCTCTAACACTATCACCAATCCTGGAACTCTTAATGAATATAAATTGCAGAAGACCATGGCATTTTTTTTTTTTTTTTTTTGCCACGAAGTCCAAAAATCCACTAAGAGGGTGAGTTAGCAGTGGGAATTTTATCTTCTTTGGCAGCTTTTAATCATGGAAATAGTTGTGATTTGGATACTAGGAATTTGGTCTCAGTCACTTGATAACCATAAATGTTGCTCCATCTTTATACCATAATTTTTTCATACAGAAGATGGATGGAACCAACCCATTTGCTTCTCCTACTAATAGGGATTAACTGAAAGTGAAATAAAAATCTCAGATTTTTAAAATTATCATTATAGTAACTCTTGCCCATTAAAGTTTGTATAATCTACGTCTGTTTTGAAGCTTGAATCCTCAGTGCCAGATTGGAATGGGGCATCCTTCCTGAGAAATGGGAAAAGACAAACACTAAGAATCAAATTCCTCACTCAAAGCTCAAGTCTGGCCAAACGAGGCAAGCCACTGTTAGTTGTTTATCTCCATAGGAATGGCACAGCCACAAAGCTGAGGGACAACGTCTTTTCCTAGATGTGTTAGATAGTTTAAAGACTCAGAGTTGAAAACAATTTAGAAAAAAAGAGGAAAAAGGTAGTGCTCATTTCCTTGCATTAATATTAAAAGGGGCTTCTACAACTACATTGTACCCATTTTAACTTTGTTAACAGTGTGTGGTAGCCCCATTATTATACAATCTCTCCCTTGTTTGTGATGTACATCATTAACCACTTCCTCAGATGTACAAAATATCTTGTTTTGTTGTTCTTTTTATTGTTGTTAGTAATAGTTTGCTTTTATTGTATTTTTTTCATAGTGACTTTGGGTCAGTTAAACTTTAAGTTTTGACAGCAAAAGGAATGAAATGTTACCAGACCAAAATCTGTTTATTCCCCTTCCCCAGTTTATGGTTTCAAACATCTCACCATTCGTATGTTTACATACATTCCTATCTTTTGACATAATTGCATTTTACTGAATTCATCTAAGATATTCTTCAGATAGTAAGAGGATCATATGCTCTTGAAACTTCATTTGCATTTTAAGGAAGTGATTTTGTTGTTGTTCTTCACTTAAAAGGAATACGTGGCTTTCTTTTAACTTTAGAATCAATTACATCAGGGCTTAAATCTTCACTTAGCTTATTTGCTGTGTAATAACGGGAAATTACATGTTTTCTCTGGGTTCCAGTTTTCTTACCCCCTGTAGAATGGAAATAAGAACACAATTTCACAGATTGAGATAAAAAATAAATTACCTAATATTTGAAAGCACCAAACATAGTAGCTTAGCATAAAGAAAATATTCAAATATATTCTTCTTTAGGCAAAAAAAAAAAAAAAAAAGATAAGCAAATGAGACTTCAATGTCCACTTTTCAGATACAATGTCAACAAGTATAGTCTTACAATCAGTAATCTCTACCTTTGGGGGTTCACTTCTTTATGCAATTCCCCTGAGTGTGGGCGGAACCTCTGATTTGGTTATAACTAACAGAATATGACATAGTAGATGAGATGTCACTCGTGTGATTGCAAGATTCTCCTTGCTGACGTGATGAAGTAAGAAGCCATAGAGTGAAAACTCACGTGGCAAAAAGCAACCCGGCAGCCTATAGTCATTGTGAAAAGCCCCCAGCTGAAGATATACAAGAAGCCAGACTCTAAGGACCATAAAATCTCTACCACAATTACTCAACTGTAGCCTGAAGGCAGCTATGATTTGTAAACAAGTGAACATGGCCACATTCCAATAAAATTTATTGACAAATCAAGTAGTGGGCTGCATTTAATCTGTGAGACTTAGTTTGCTTGTCCTTGCATTAGAGAAATGAAAATGTGTGTTCACAAAAATATCTATGTATGAAGTACACAGCACCTTTATTCACAATAGCCAAAAATGGAAGCAACCCAGTATGTCTGACAAGCAAGTGGGTAAACACACTGAGGAACACCCATGGAGTAGAATACTACTCAGTGACAAGAAGGAGTAAACTCTTGGTGTACAGAATAGCTTGGGAGGATCTCAAAGACACTTTCAATGGTGTTACATTGAGTGAAAGAAGCCTGTCTCGAAGCTTATATACCATATGATGTCATTTACAATCCTCAAAAACTCAGGTGAAGGACAGCATGTTAGTGTTGTCAGGGTTAGTGGGGGGGTTCGTGTGACAAAAGGGGATGAGATAACATGCAGTGTTCTGTGCTGATGGAACTGCTCTGCATCCTGCATGTGGCTGTTATGAGAATCTATAGACTTACTAAAATTTGTAGACCTGTATGCCAAAAAGAGATAAATTTTACTTTTACCTTTTCATTTAAAACTGTCAGCACTTTTTACCCTGTTCCAAATAAACTTTTTAAAGATTATATGCCGAGTTCTGGGTCAGGGATTTGCATAAAGCAGGTCGGAGCTGAGTGTAATGTCTTAATTTTTATTTCGAGGGTAGGTGAGAGGAAAGCGCTAGCTATTTAAGAGTAAGGTGTCACACCAAAGTCTATATTATGGAAAAAGTTAATACTTTCCATTCACCTTGCAGATGTCATTGATGCTACTTATTCTAGTGGTTTGGCTCCAATCTACTTTTCCATAAGACCTTAGTCTATCATTTTTCCTCTGTTTTGAAACATCATCATTTTAGGTTCCTAAAATAGTCAAACTTACAGAAGCAGAGAATAGAATGATGGTTACCAGGGACCAAGGGAGAGGAAAATGGAAGTTGTTGTGTAACTGGTTTCATATATGCAAGATGATTGACTTCTAGAGATTTGCTATAGTGTAGTGCCTGTAGACAACAGTACTGTACTGTGAACTTAAAATTTAAGAGGGCACCCTCCCTCATATTAGGCATTCTTACTATTAATACAAAACAAAACAAAAGAAACAAACAAATAAAAATCCTAAAAGGGCCCAAGGAAATGTTTGGAAAGGATGGATATATCTATTTCCCTGATAGTGGCAATGGTTTCATGAGTGTACACATATGTCCAAACTCATCAAAATATATAAATTAAATATATGTAGTTTATTATATAATAATTATACACTCATAAAGCTATTTTTAAAAAATGATTGACACTCTCAGAGAATCATTTTAGAGATTACTGGCTTCCTAAGACCTTCATGGCTCATTTCAATTAATTGTTTGCTATGGGTGAGTTCATGTATTAAGACTTCTGGTATCCAGTTTCTGAAAGGAAAGGATCAACTTACATAGCTTCTCAAGATCTGTTATTAAGAAATGTCTGGTATTCCAATATTGCAAGGACATTAGTGTAGGGCAACTTAAATGTAAGCAAGTTCAGGTTTCAGCATTTCCTGATGGGTTCAGCTCAAAGAATTCTCAGCACCTAAACACTACTACAATGAGCACCACGAGTAAATAGTGATTATTTTCTATATTTAAATTTTTATTGTGTGTGTGTGTAACACATCACCGAGAACTACTGAACATATCCTCAATCATGCTATCATTACCTTTTGTACTCAGAAAACATTAAGGTATTTCTCCATCTACTTGTGAAGCCAAACATTGGGCTATTGATGTTATTGGGCTGTTAATTAAAACTCTAATATTCCTTCCAATATTCAACAAATATTTACCAAGATACTTCCATCTGTTAGGCACTGAACTAGATACTGGGGCTACAGCACAAGTAACACAGATGTACGTGTACTGTCAAGGAGCTCATAGCCAAAATATGGGGCAAACTTTCATAAAATAAAGATAAAATTTGAGATTGCTGAAAGTTCTCAGAAGTGAAAAGAGAAAGCATTTCATGTAATGTATTACACTGCCCAAAGTCCGTAATTAGCCATGGGAAACAATGGGTGACACTTTTATCCCTTTTTGGCTAAGGAGAAGGTTCAGCTACATGAAGATTTAGAGGCTTGTCAATGGCATGGCAAAAGCAAAGCCAAGGCTTTGCCTTCCCTAATTCCATGCTCTTCCACCCTAGCACTTCGCCATAACCAATTCCAGAGAAAGAAACATTGGATTTTTACCCATTTAATTACCTGAACATTTTGGAATGACTACACTATATCAAGGAGTCAATGTTAAATACAGCAAAGTGTCAGGAACACTGAACAAAAATTGGCAGGCAAGAAGGTGATTCAGGTAGTCGATTCCAGATGTGTGCTTTGCCTAGAATGTGTATTTTCAGCAAATCTAGAGAAAGAGAGAATAAAAAGATAGCTTCCCATTTACAAAAACAGAATATGATAATTAGAATTACAGAGATTACTTGCATTCTTGCTTTCAGGAAAGAAAAAAAAAGTCCTCTTCAAATCAGTTCAATATACTCTTGTTATTAGAGAGCATTTAGCAAGCTTCAGTATTTCAAGCCAGATGGCATTCCTTAAGGATGTGAGAAAGGAGATTTTTAACTGTAACCTGAATAAATACTGGTAATTTTCACCATCATTATGTATGTCTTTTTTTTTCCTAACCAAGGAGTTAAATACAATAATGACATATATAATTAATGTCAGTCTTAATTCTCTAATCTTAAGAGGCTTATTCACCGCAAAATTACATTTGTCTACAGATGATTATCTTTTCTCCTAAACTAGCCTCAAGAATAAGCTGCTATAATTGAACTAAATATGCATATATTCAGGTTATTTTTCAACTTTGGAAGTCATCAATTTGCATGTGTTACAAAGCTTCCTATATTATTACAGGAAGTGAATCCTGTAATTAGTATTTGGGTAGAATCCCTTCAAAATTAGTGTCTGAGCTTTACCAAGACATTTAATATCTCACAGTTCATCTGGAAAGCTGTGAAGACATATACCCACTCCACCCGCCCCCAGGAGGCATGGCTACCACTTCCATCTCACCGGTTGAGGATGTGGTAGAAGAAGAAGCTCTTCTTAAACTTCCATTGTGTACCATTAACAGTGCTGTGTACTGGGGAATAAAAAAAAATTAAAACATAAATAACTCCAACAAAAACCACACCGCCCATTGCCTCTAGTACTATGTAATCAGTGAGAGAGACAAATAAGACAAAAGACAACTGTGATGCAGAAAGGAATGTGATGTAACCGTGTCCTGCACAGACAGCAGAGACCTGACTACTTCAGACCCACCAGAGAGAGTAGTCAAAGAAGTCCCCAGAAGGAGGTCACACCTCAGATCAGTTCTGAAAGGTAGGCTTGAATTGAAGGAAATAACCAGTCTGGCAGAGCAGAGGATGTGAAGTGAGTAGGATCAGAAGATAAAAGGGCATTTAAGGCCTCTACTGTAAAGAAATTTGCTTACATGGTTAGGAATCTGCATTCAGTAAGCAACATCATCTAGGAGTATTCTGCAGGGAAATGAAGTGGTCAAATGTCTCTGCATCTGAACATTGACTGTCTTTGAGAGCAGCAATATGGCTTAACAGATAAGTGATATCCTAACCGTAAATAATGTTGGAGAGAATAAAAACATGTGAATCACACCAAAACATACTAAGGATGTAGAACGATGTTACCTCAAAGGCCTCTCCAGGATGTTTTCCAGATTCTGGACTTGAAAGAGGGGTAGGAAAGAGAACAGAGAGGGGTGTGCCTGAGAAAAGAGCTCTGTGGGGGAAATGACAATTTCAACTCTGGATATGTTGTGTTTGTGGTTTCTTCGGAATATGTAAGCAGAGCTGTTCAGAATCCAGATCAGAGTTAATTGCCACCCTAAAGGTCCAGAAGCGGTCATATTTGGGATTGGAACCTTAACATATAAATTTGGGGAGGACACAAACAGTTCATGTAATAACAACCCTGATGAAAGCAGGACACATTGTATGGGAGAGGGACACGCTTGTAGCCCTGGCTTGGGCAGGGCAAACACATTACATATAACCAAAATGTTTGTACCTCCATAATACCCTGAATAAATTTAAAAAATAAATAAATAAATATTAAAACATAAAAAATAAATAAATAACAACCCTGGATACAGAATTTAGGTTCAAGTCCTCAATTTGAGTTGGTAAACACAATGAGAATTTCAATGGACTTCTACAAAATATATTTTCTCCCTTTACTTCTGTACTTTAACTCAAAATTAGCATCAAGAAGTATTAACAACAATTTTGGCACTACAGAGAATGAGACTGTGTCAGAATGGAGTAGGTTTTAAGAAAGTAGAATTAAGGAATAGAAAACAAAATGATGTTGGAAAATCAATTGGGTTCCAGATCAAACCTCACCTAAAACTACCCCTAATATTTTAATCTTGTGAATAAGTAATTCTGATTTTGGCTTTCAGAAGTTTGGGTTAGGTTTTCTGTCACTTAGAAAGGATTCAGAGACAGCCAGGATTGGAGTGGAAAGTCACAGGAGCCTCTGCTTCTCCTAGGACGCATGCGGCTCCTCTCTCTTTCCTCTCTGCACACACGCCGCGTCCTTCTTTCTTTGCAAGCCAGCGTATTGGCTGTTTCATGCTCATGTTGGCAAATGGACTGCACATTTCCAGAGATACGGTATGTCACTGCTGCAAAACCAATAACCCACTGACTTACACCTCAGTGTTCCAATTCCTAGTGCCCTAAATGTAAAGGCTTAGTAGGCACCATAACTCAGAAGCCCACTCTGCTCTTTGAAGCTATGGATTCATAGAAGGTCACCTTCCTGGAGGATCAGCCTAATTGTCAGAGAAGCCTGAACATAGGTGGGAAAATTGCTTAACACATAAAAGGCAATTGTGCTGACTACCAGCTACTCCTCTACCAGATGGGGGTGGCAGTTCTACTGAACGTTCTTCCTCAGCTCTAACCTTGCAGGTTGCTCTAGTTGCTCATAGGTGGTTGACGTAGTTTTGCCTGTCACGTGTCTTTCAGTCCTGGAGATCCAACATACAGAAATATAAGAACCCTATCAAACTTATAATTTCTATATGTTGAGTTTCCATAGGTGTCAAGATACACCATGCAAACTGTATTTTGTTTTATAATGAGAACTACATAGTTTCTTCATTAGGTTTTAAAGTATAGGCTTTGCTTTCCTAATTATAGGTTCCCTTAAGATTAAAAAAAGAGAAAACTGAATCATAGCGTTGAGAGAAAAAGAAAATCAACAACATGTTGGGAAAATATGATCGAGAAATTAATGAGATGTGGCTCATAAGACCATTATTTTATTGTATGACCCAACATTACTATGTTAAAGACAGAAACAGGAGTTTGCAGGGTTTTGCCCTGCAGGAATGTGTGGACTCAATGGTTCACTTATTAGAGGCTGCTATCATGGGAGCGCTCTCAAATTTCCGGTGGGGATGTTTTCCAGGAAGGCTTCCCGGTATCTCAAAATCTGTGAGCTTCCCTGTGTCTTGAAAGATAAGACAAGACAAACATGGCCCACAGGATGGGAGCCAGAGACAACGACTGCACTTTGCCCAGAGAAGCGCCCCGGTGGTTATAAACAACCAGTTTTATTAGAGATGGGCTTCCTGCTCTCTCCTGTCTGTCTACCTTTAAGTTCACCATAATGAATCAAAGATATATTGAGTCACTATACCTCTTTTGTTTTACCTTTGTTAATTGACAACTACTTCTTAGAACTTAGAAACTAGCTTCTGAAAGACTTTGTACCTGTTTGTTCACCTAGATAGATTAGAAGCCCCTTGAGAAGACTTTTGACCCTAACCCACTACCTGTATGCCCTAGCAACTGCATTCCCTGATATGCAAATATGTTACCCTGACGACTGGTAATTGATGTCTGTGATTATAAAAACCTGTATGAATGAATCTAACCATTTTTGCTGGTGATTGTGGGGATTCGCCAGACCCCTAGGAATCTCCTGCTGTGTTTTATCTGATCTATCTATCTATCTATCTATCTATCTATCTATCTATCTATCTATCTATCTAATAAAACTATAAACTATACCTTAGTCTCAGTGTATTCTTTTATTTCTCTCTGTTGCCTATCAATTTCTTATCCTCTGTGGCTACCCCTATCTTAGGGACTTGGCTCCATAGGGAGAAGTAGCTAATCTCCTCCCGGACCTGCCTCAACTACTCTCACCCCACAACAACACATTAAAAAAAAAACAAAACTAAAAAAAAAACATTTTATTGAATCAATACTCAGAAAATGTGTAAAATAGTCAGTAGGTGCCGATGTGCTTACATTTAGGGATATAAGCATGTGATGAGTGCCACATCACCTGCAGTGAGAGAAAACAAGTGTGAAATGAGATATCCAAGTTGAATATCTCATTAAATAAAATGAGGGAAAGTGAAGGCCTGCAGCCCACTGTCTCCGGACATGAATTGCTCAGATATTACAAAATTATACAAACAGGTAGTTATAGTTCTTGGTCGTGAGATCCCAGAAGCAAAGCAGGAAATTGAACCTTTCAGCTGAGTCCACACAACTTTTCCAAGAGAAATAGATGATTAATTTCCATTACATTAATGTTCATGGTGGCAAACAGTTTCACCCTACTTATGGGTGACTATGCCCATGGTGAGTATATAAATAAGCACAGATAGTCTCTTGGTTCTGACACATTTCATGTTAATCTACCAACAGAACTCCAACACAGTAGTACTACTATTTAGGTGAGACATCTACATTTTTTCAAAGTTAAATATCTCATTATTGTCAAAATAACAACACATAATTTAAAAAAAGAACTAAAAAAAATCAATCTTTTCCAACCCTGATCCTCAAATTGAATTCTGAAAGATAAGCTCACCTAATTTGCCTATACATATACATATACACATAACCACTCAGAAATATTGTATTCATTCACTTACATGAGTGTATATAATTTTATTTTTCCTTTTGCTTCTATTTTTCCCTTAATATTTCTAGAAGACATATAAATTTTCCTAATTCTTATTAATAACTAAATTATACCTACCTTCAAATTTATTTATTAATTACTTCTTCTTGATTAACTTTTAGGTTATTTCTAGTTTTATTTGTATTATATTTTGAATTTTTGTTTATAATCACTATAACAAGCAATGCTTCAAAGAAAATCTTGGTACACAAAGTTTTGCATCGTGTGAAAATGTACATTCAAGACAAATTCTTGAAATAGAATTGTAGTCATTGATGAGTAATGACAAGTTGTTCTCCATTGAGTCAACATCTAAATTCGCTAACAATATATAATTGCCTGAATCCTTACCCTGTTATAAATTTGACTGTTAAATTTACTGTCAGTTATGTTATTTATTAATAGATTTGCTCTATGCTTCCTTTTGCTTTTATATTTGATCCATCATGGAGAGTGATAAGTAGGTTAATTACTCATTATAGAGTTGCAATTTTGACTATCTTTTAATCAATTAGTGTTTTTTTATTTATACATTTGATGTAATAATATATGGGGAATGATTTGTGGCATTTAGACTTTCAATGTTCATAGTATGTTTTAACACAAAAAAGCAGTGGTCAACAAATATTTTTTGTAAAGGATACCTTTATATGCTTAACTATCTCATTTTTGATTTGTTATTTTTAAGCAGGGTAATGGACTGTGAAACAAAAAATGAAAAAATAATCAAACTTACATTAGGTCTATTTTCTTTTTCACTTCTTGGCTTAGCAAGTATTTATAAAAAACACACAATATTTTATGAACACCATTCCTATCATTTTATTTGTTTTACTCTGCATTTATTATTATTATTTTTTTAGTTTCAGCATATTATGGGGGTAAAAATTATGAATTTTTAGGATACATATGTTTCCTTTTACCCTACCTGAGTCAGAGCTTCAAACATTTCCATCTCCCAGATGATGCACACCACACCCATTAGGTATGAATATACTCACCTCCTCCTCCCCCTCCCATCTACCCAACACCCATTGATGTTATTACTATATGAGCACTTAAGTGTTGATCAATTAATACCAAATTGATAGTGAGTACACGTAGTGCTTATTTTCCCATTCTTTGTATACTTCATTTAGTAGTGTGGTCCAGCTCTATCCAGGATAATAAAAGAGGTGCATTATCATTATTGCTTTTTGTAGCTGAGTAGAACTTCAAAATATACATATGCCAGATTTTATTAATCCATTCATGGATTGATGGGCACTTGGGTTGTTTCCAATCATTCCAATTGTGAATTGTGCTGCTATAAACACTCTAGTGCAGCTGTATTTTTTATATAATATCTTTTGTTCTTTTGAATAGATGTCCAGTAATGGGATTGCTGGATTAAATGTTAATTCTACTTGTAGCTCTTGGAGGTATCTCCATATTAATTTCCACAGAGTTTGTAATAGATTGCAGTCCCACAAGCAGTGTATGACTGTTCCTATCTCCCTGCATCCACACCATAATTTATTTTTTTGGGACTTTTTGATAAAGACCATTCTTACTGGAGATAAGTCATATCTCATTGTGGTTTTGATTTGCATTTCCCTGATGATTAGAGATGTTGAGCATTTTTTCATATGTTTGTTGGCCATTAGTCTACCTTCATTTGAAAAGTTTCTGTTCCTATCCTTTACTCACTTTCTGATAGGCCTGTTTGATTTTTTTCTTGCTGATTTTCCTGAGTTCTATATACATTCTAGTTATTAGCCCTTTATCAGATGTGTAACATGTGAATATTTTCTCCCATTCTGTAGGTTGTCTCTTTGCTCTCATAATAGTTTCCCTGGCTGTGCAGAAGCTTTTTAATTTGATCAGGTCCCATTTATTAATTTTTTGTCTTTCTGTGATTGCCTCTGGGGTATTTTTTATAAATTCTTTGCCATGCCAATGTCTATAAAAGTTTCTCCAAAATTTTATTCTAGAATTCTTACAATTTCATGCCTTAGGTTTAAGTCTGTTACTCACTGTGAGTTGATTTTTGTGAGAGGTGAGAGGTGCAGATACTGATTCAGTCTTCTACATGTGGCTATCCAAATTTCCCAGCACCATTTATTGAATAAGGATTCTTTTCCCCAGTGTATGTTTTAGTCTGCTTTGTCAAAGATTAGATGGCTATATGAGGATGGTTTTACATCTGGGTTCTCAGTTCTGTTCCATTGGTCAATATCTCTTTTATTTTGCCAATACCATGGTGTTTTAGGTACTATAGCCTTGTAGTATCTTGCAAGATTAATGGAAAGCAGAAAAGAAAGGACTCTAATAAGCTCCATCAGGACTGAGAAAGGAGAAATTACAACTGATACCATGGAAATACAAAATATAATCTATGAATACTATAAAGAGCACTGTGCACATAAACTTGAAAATACAAAAGAAATGGACAAATTCTTAGAAACACACAGCCTTCCTAAACTCAGTCTGGAAGAAATAGACTTACTGAACAGACCAATATGAAGTACTGAAACAAAGCAGCAATAAAAACCTTCCTAAAATGAAAAGTCCCCAACCAGATGGTTTCACACCCAAATTTTATCAGAAACAAGAATTGGTGCCTATTCTGCAGAAATTATTCCACAACATTGAGAAGGAAGAAATTCTCTCCAACATATTTTATGAAGCCAACATCACCTTGATACCAAAACCAAGAATGGATGCAGCAAAAAAAGAAAACGACATACCAATATCCCTTATGAATATAGATGCAAAAATTCTGAACACAATTCTAGCAAACCAAATTCAGGTGCTTATCAAAAAAATAATCCATCATGACTAAGGGGGCTTAATCCCAGAGATTCAGAGATGGTTCAACATATGCAAATCTATAAATGTAATTTGCCCCATAAATAGAAGCAAAAACAGAGACCATTTGATTCTCTCAATAGATGCAGAAAAAGGTTTCAACAAAACTAAACATCCTTTTATGATAAGAATGCTTAACAAAATAGGCATAGAAGGAACTTAGCTAATAACAATACAAGCCATATATGACAAACCCACAGCCAACATCATATTGAATGGGAAAAGTTGAAAGCATTCCCACTTAGAACTGGAACCATACAAAGTTGCCTGCTATCACCACTTCTATTTTACTTAGTGCTGGAAGTCCTAGCCAGACCAATTAGACAAAAGAAGTAAATCAAAGGCATCAAAATGTGGGCAGAAGAGGTCAAACTATTGCTCTTTGCTGATGATATGATCTTATATCTAGCAATCCCAAATAGCCTGTCATGAGACTACCAGAATTGATAAACAAATTCAGCAAACTTTCAGGTTGCAAAATCAATGTATTGAAATCAGTAGCATTTCTATATGCCAAAAGCAGTCAAACTGAGAACCAAGCAGGAGATTCAATACCCTTCACATAACAACAAAGAAAATAAAATACTTAGGAATATATTTAATTAAGGAGATAAAAGACCTCTAGAGGGAAAACTATGAAACACTAAGGAAGGAAATAGTAGACGATGTAAACAGGTGGGAAACCATACCATGCTCATGGGTCAGCAGAATCAACATTCTTAAAATATATATACTACCCGAAGTGATCTACAGATTCAGTGCAATCCCTATTAAAATATCAACATCAGTTTTCACAGATCTAGAAAAAAAAAATTCTACACCTCGTATGGAACCACAGAAGACTTCATACAGCAAAAACAATCTTAAGCAAAAATACAAATTAGGAGGCATCAATTTACAAGACTCCAATTGTTTTGTTTTAATTATATATTTAAATTCATTTAATTTTCAATATATTTCTCTAGATAAAACATATTCGTTTCTATTTCAAAAACAGCCATTTTCAGGAAGGATTAATCAGTATTGTCTTTTCTGAATTCTCTCATTTATGAATCATTCTTGCACATATGGAAAATTCTCATTTTGCCTTTATATTTGGACAACAAAGTTCTAGGTATAAAATTCTTGTCTCATACTTTTCTTCCCATAAAGAGTTTGAAGACTTTCTTCCATTATTTTCTCCAATTAATTGTGGCTGGAAAAGTTACAACTAACCTGAATTTTTTTTCTTCTTTTTTTCTTTCTTTTTTAATTTCAGCATATTATAGGGGTATAAACATTAAGGTTATATACATTGCCCTTGTCTTCCCTTCCCCCTCGAGTCAGAGTTTCAAGCATGTCCATCCCCCAGATGGTGTGCATCACACTCACTAGGTATGTATATACCCATCCCCTCCTCCCCCACCCTCTCCTCCACACCCACCCCATAAATGTTTATTTTTCTTTTTCTCTTAACATTTTGGGTACATTTTATATCTTTGCCTCTCCCTAGCAAGGGTTAGAAGTTTTCCCTTCTCCTCCACAATGTTCACCACATCCCTCAGTTGTGGGACTACCCCTCCACCCCCTGAATCCCTAGTGAACACCTTTGAGCACCATAGTGTTAATCAATAAGTACCAATTTGATAGCAAGTATATGTGGAGCCCATTATTCCGATCTTGTGTCACCTCTCTTTGGATAATGGGCTTAAGCTGAATCCAGGATATATAAGCAGTGCTAGCTCACTGTCATTTCTTAGAATTGAGTAATATTCCATTGTAAACATATGCCAAATTTTAATAATCCACTCATGAATTGACAGACACTTGGGTTGTTTCCACAACCTTGCAATAGTGCAATAGTGAATTGCACTGCCATAAATATTCGGTTGTAGATGTCTTTATAACAGAATGTCTTATGCTCTTTTGGGTAGATGTCTAATAATGCGATTGCTGGGTTGAATGGTATTTCTCTTTTTATCTCTTTGAGATATCTTCAAATTCTTTTCCACAAAGACTGCACTAATTTACAGTTCCACCAGTGTAAGAGTGTTCCTGTCTCTCCACATCATCACCAGCATTTCTTGTTTTGGGATTGCTTGATACAGGCCAATCTAACTGGGGTTAGATGATATCTCATTGTGGTTTTCATTTGCATTTCTCTAATGATTAGCGATGTTGAGTGTTTTTTAATATGTTTGCTGACCATTATTCTGACTTCTTTAGAAAAGTTTCTGTTCATTTCCGTTGCCCATTTCCTGATGGGGTTGTTTGATTTTTTTCTTGTTAATTCTTTTGAGCTCTAGATAGATTCTTGTTATTAGATCTTTATTGGAAGTATAGAGAGCAAATATTTTCTCCCATTCTGTAGGTTGTCTGTTTGCTCTAATGATAGTTTTCTTGGCTGTGCAGAAGCTTTTTAATTTGATCAGGTCCCATTTGTTTATTTTTGTTGCTGCAATGATTGCTTTGGGGGTCTTCTTCAAGAATTATTTGCCTATGCCAATGTCTGAGAGGGTTTTCCCAACATCTTCTTCTAGGATTCTTAAGGTTTCATACCTTAGGTTTCATGCCTTAGGGCCATCTTGAGTGGACTTCTGTGAGAGGTGCAAGGTGAGTGGTAGGGATCCTGATTCTTTCTTCTGCATGTAGCTATCCAGTTTCCCCAATACCATTTATTGAAGAGAGATTATTTTTCCCATTGTATATTTTTGTCTGCTTTATCAAAGATTAGGTTACCGTATGCAGATGGTTTCATCTCTGGAATCTCAGTCCTATTCCAAATATTGATGCTTCTGTTCTTGTGCCAGTGCCAGGCTAATTTAATTATAATTGCTTTATAGTACAGCTTGAAGTCAGGAAGACTGTTGCCTCCCAGTTTTTTCCTTTTACTTAAGATTGCTTTGGCTATATGAGGTCTTTTTCTGGTTCCATAAAAAGTGAAGAATTATTTTTTCTAGATCTGTAAAGAATGATGGTGGTACTTTGATGGGGATTGCATTAATTATGTAGATGATTTTAGGTAATTTTGACATTTTAATGATATTGATTCTGCTAATCCATGAACAAGGTGGATTTTTCCATCTGTTCACATCTTCTACAATTTCTTGTTTTAGTGTTTCGTAGTTCTTCTTGTATAAGTCTTTCATATCTTTCTTGTTTTTTATTCTAAATTATTTGATATACATGTTTTTGGGGTGGATTAACAAAGGACAGCCTCCTTTTTCCATAAAGTTTTGTAACATCAAATGGATATATTTTAGGTTAATTGTCCTTTATTAAGTTTTCCTAGAAATTGTGTATACTGTCAATCTACAGATTCAAGTATTCTTTTATTCAAAATTTTTCTTGTACTATATTTTATAGTTGTAAGTTTTATTTGTTGTCTTCTTTCTCAGGGATAATTAATACGCTAAATTAACATCTTTTGTTTTTAATCTCTATCATTTTTTCTCATTGAATGCTTTTTTTTCCTAATTTATTTTGCTAGATGTTATTGAGCCTTTTTTTCATATCCTTAATTTTGTTTTTAGCAATGTCTTCTTATATTTTTTGTTTGTATAATGGATATTCACATCAATAGCTTATTTTTACTATTTAATTATTTTCTGGATTATATCAACTATTATTTATATCTTTTATTTTATTTTATATCTATTATTGTTGAACTGTCCTTTAAAGGCCAAATTTTAATCTATTTGATACCATATAGAAATGTTTCTTTGATATCTACTTTATAATATGCCTCTTCTATGGATCTATATTTATTTTATGCCTTTGATTTGTAATTCTTTTTCTCTTTTGCCTGCAATTTATAGACATAGACTTCATTCTGATTCTTTTATGATTGTTACTCATCTTTGAATAAAATATGTGCTTTCTAGGACCGCTATTTTTTTGAAGACTATTTTAGGGAAGAACTACTTGAATTGTGTGGTGTTTCAGATCACTTTCCCCTAAATTCTGCTATATAGTATATTGCAGAGGGCATGTGTCCATTTGTTCTTTATCTCTTTGAAGTATTAAAAATGTCTGAATGGCTAATTTTGTGACTCTCTAAGGTACAGTATGATTATGTATGACGGCTTTTTGTTTGTCTCCTCACATTAGTGAGATCAGTAGCCTCCTATACCTTTTCCACTCAGTTTTTGTCCTTTATGGACACAGTTTGCTCCTGAGCAGAGGACAGTTCAGTCTGATACCTTGTTTAGACTTGTACACTCTCTCTCTAATCTGTATGATGTGATCAGATGCACTTTTGAGTCTCTGATGCTCTCCAGATTTAGGTATCCAAAGTAAGGGGCTTTCTTTGGACCTTTTGTAATAAGCCTTCCCATTTAGAAGATTACTGCATGCTGCTCAGTACTTTCAAAGTAAGAAATTATCATGATATTTGTTTTCCATTTCACCAGTATTGTCCAGAACTTAAAAAGTATTCCTCATATTTCATATTATGAAATTTCTTTAGTATCATTTATTTAATAAAATTATTCCACTGATTTCTATTTGCCAGGGTAGATAGAGTAGAGAGTAAGGTCATTTGGTTTCAGAGGAGAAAGCAGTGAAGGTGTCCTCATAGACTTTGTGACCTAGATGTCTCTTGTAAGTTAAATGCTTCATGTGAAATAAGAAAATTGCTGGTTTGATCAGGTCCCATTTATTTATTTTTGTTGCTGCTGTGATTGCCTTTGGGGTCTTCTTCATAAATTCTTTGCCTACACCAATGTCTAGGAGAGTGTTTCCAACATTTTCTCCTAGAATTCTAATAGTTTCATACCTTAGTTTTAAGTATGTTACCCAGCATGAGTTGATTTTTGTGAGAGGTGAAAGGTATGGATCCTGCTTCAGCCTTCTACAAGTGGCTATCCAGTTTTCCCAGCACCATTTATTGAATAAGGATTCTTTTCCCCAGTGAATGTTTTTGTCTGCTTTGTCAAAGATTAGATGGTTATATGAGGGTGATTTTATATCAGGGTTCTCAGTTCTGTTCTACTGGTCAATATTCCTATTTTTGTGCCAATACAAAACTGATTTAATTACTACAGCTTTGTAGTATAGTTTGAAACTGGCATATTCATACCTCCCATTTTGTTTTTATTGCCTAGAATTGTTTTTGATATATGGAGTCTTCTCTGATTACAAATGAAGTGTAAAATTATTTTTCTATATCTGTGAAAAATGATGTTTTAATATGGATTGCATTGAATTTGTA
Organism: Microcebus murinus; assembly: GCF_040939455.1. Lineage (NCBI taxonomy): Eukaryota > Metazoa > Chordata > Mammalia > Primates > Cheirogaleidae > Microcebus > Microcebus murinus. The sequence continues at coordinate 7,055,054 of NC_134111.1, forward strand.
GAAGAAACAGTCATGAGAGCAAACAGACAACCCACTGAATGGGAGAAAATTTTCACATTTTACACATCTGATAAGGGACTGATAACTAGAATCTACTTAGAACTCATAAAAATCAGCAAGAAAAAAATCAAACAATCCGATCATAAAATGGGCAAAGGACATGAACAGAAACTTTTCAAAACAAGAGAGAATAATGGCTAACAAAGATATGAAAAATGCTCAAAATCTCTAATCATCAGGGAAATGCAAGTCAAAACCACAATAAGATAACACTTATCTCCAGTAAGAATGGCCTTTATCAAAAAGTCCCCAAACAATAAATGTTGGCGTGGATGTAGAGTGATAGGAACACTCCTACACTGCTGGTGGAACTGCAAACTAAGTCAACCTCTGTGGAAAGCAATATGGAGATACCTTAAAGTGATACAAGTAGATCTACCATTTGATCCAGCAATCCCACTACCGGGCATCTACCCAAAAGAACAAAGGAAAATGTACAAAAAAGTCACCTGCATTCAAATGTTTATAGCAGCACAATTCACTATTGCAACGCTGTGGAAACAACCCAAGTGCCCATGAATAAATTAGTACATTAGTAAAATGTGGTATATGTATATCATGGAGTACTCTTCAGCTCTAAGAAGCAATGGTGATATAGCACATCTTGTATTTTCCTGGATAGAGCTGGAACCCAGACTACTAAGTGAAGTATCCCAAGAATGAAAAAACAAGCACCACATATACTCACCAGCAAATTGGTATTAACTGATCAGCACCTAAGTAGACACATAGGAATTACATTTATTGGGTATTGGGCAGGCGGGAGAGGGAAGGTGGGGACAGGTATATACATACATAAATGAGTGAGATGTGCACCGTCTGGGGGATGGTCTTGCTTGAAGCTCAGACTTGTGGGAGGAGCAAGAGCATTCATTATATGTAATCTTAAACTTTGTACCCCCATAATATGCTGAAATTTAAAAAAAGAAAAAGAAAAAGAAAGTTGCTGGACCATCAGAACTCCCAGAGAGCCCTTTTAAATGAGGGGGGTGGGAGGAAAATGTGCTCTAAGATCTGATTATAAAGCTCTTTTTACAATTACAAACATGTATTCTCTCTTTGAACTTGCCAAAAGTTGGAATAATGTTTTAGGTGGGAGTCCTAGAGGACAGAGTTTTGTTTACATGGTTGATAATTACAAAACTCTGATGATTTTAATTGCAATTTTCCCTATTTTTGCAATACTTTTCCTCTAAATTGAATTTTCTCAGGGTAAGGATTTCTTTTTTAATTTGTCTTTATTTTTCAAGATGTAGGATGATACCTGGCATTGAGTAGGTATTCAATTATTGTTTCCTGAAATAACAAGTGGTTGAACATAGAGATTTTATCTCACTGATAAAATAAAGTTTACTTAAAGCATATGTTTGTTAAAAGTGAATTCAGTCAACATGAAGTCCCTTAAGGGAAACTGTATTGGATTTAATTTCCTATATAGTATATTTTGTAGCTGTCTCCTTTGCTGCTTCCTTCTATTCTCCATAGCATCGTAATGTTGGTTTGCCTAAAATTTTAGTCATTGATTCTCTTCTTATTTTTATGTACATGCACACCCTAAATGATCTCAGTTGGCACTATGGCTTTAAATACTATTTTATATATGGACTCCCAATTTATGTGTCCATCCTAGATACCTTCCTTAACTTCATAATATGTATCTACCTCCCTATTCTACAGGTCCATTTGCATATGAAAATCATATCTCAAACCTAACATGTTCAAAACTGAATCCCTGATTCACACTGACCCCCATATACACACCAGCCTGCTTCTCCCAGAACTTTTGTCATCTCAGTTCATGGCAGCCTAATGCTTAATTCTTTCTTTACTTTTCTCATTGTCTCATACAAAAAATCAAATTCTTTGGTAAATCTTATTTACCTTCAAAATATATCTTTATTTTTATTATTTCTCACTGCCTCTATTGTTGTATGTAAGACATTGAAGTAGACTCTTAATATATCCTCTTGTTTCTATGCTTGTCTTACTCAAGTCTGTCCTCAAGCCAATAGCCAGAATGACCGTGTTTAAATAAAGGTTAGAAAATATTCAGCATCAATACCCTGCCATGACTACCAATATCTCACAGCTGTCAACCTGTAGCCTCTAACGAGAGAATGTATATGTTTCTGGAGGTGGAGAGTGAAGAAACATATATGAATATCCTTAATCTATGGCTGACTATAGGATCTTTTTTCCAGTGACCCACTTCAAGTTAGAGAAAAGTAGCAGTATGTGGGTCTAAAGTACAGATTTATCAGATTTAGGGAACATAGGTTGGAGGAGTAGTCTAGCATTATTATATTTGAGCTGTGAGATTCTGTGGAAATTACTTACAACACAAATAATATCTCACAAGGATGAAATGAGACTGATGATGATGTCATCTGATTACATCACCTTCAGTAATGTTATCAGATTAAAACAAATTGTTTAAGTTAAGCATATAGTCCAACAAATGTTTGGTCTTCATTAGGCACTTTCGAATAGGCAATCAAATACATAAAAATCTTACATTAAGAAAAGAGAGGCAGTATTTCCACTGGAAGCTGATCTTTTGAAGTAATCTTGAAGCAGTGTGTTAGAGAAAGGAAAGTGGGAAAACAAACCCCTTCCTGAGCTTACCATTCTTTGTCTGGCACAAGCTGATTAAGTAGAGACTTGGGTGGACATAAGCCAACCACATTACAAAGTAGTGCCTTGGAAAAAGTAGAGACAGAGAAAAACTTAAATCCATTTAATTCAGATGTCTTTGCTTTAGTGAACTGCTTTAAAAAACCCAACAGAAAAAAGTACCCAATTCTTCTCCAAAAATTGCATTTTTATCTATAACCTTTGTATTCTTCATTTCCTCTACCTATTTTTATCCATTGCTTTAAGCTCTCCTATATTTGAATGTGATTAATCATCAATGGGGAAACAGAATTTTATTTTAGACAATTGGCAGGATGAAGCTATCTGAAATGATGACTCATGTCCAAACTTTGAGCATGAAGCTCACACTTACATGCTTTATTTGGTGGGATTTACATAACAGTTCTGCTCTCAGGAGCTTAAAGGAAATGAGCAGTTACACTCTCTACATCTGTCATTTTCCTTTGTGTTTCTAGATGCTCTTCTAGATATATTTCTTAGAAGCATCAAAATAATAAAGCAACAGATAGGTGGAATAGGTCATAAGAATCTGTAGAATCAGTAATGTACTTTTTAGTTTCTTCTTTGCACATGCTTCCTGGAAGTGTGTCAGAATTATGGAAAAACTGAACACCTTAGTAAATGAAATTGTTTAGCCAATAGTTTGCATGCTCCTCCCTCATTTCTCTGACTTTATCTTCAATATTAACCTCACTGTTTTGGGCATAACAGGCTCCACACTCTTTTCTCTATCTGCCAAGCTCATTTCCTCTTTGGTCTTTGTTCAGCATGACTTTTCTTGCCAAATCTTTCTATACGTATATCCCTGATTCCTCCAAAACTCATTGACTGCGAACTCCTCTCAACTTCCATTGCACTTATCATGGGTACAGATATGAGGACTGGATGGGAGGTCATTGCCTAAATAACTTGGAAAGGTGTCAATGTGATTATTAGTTGGGAACTAATTTGGCTATTTGTAACAGAGGCCAAAATATCAATACCTTGAAGGAGAGATGTTTATTTTTCTCTCCTTCAAAGTAGTCCAAGCAAAAACAGTGTAGGGTTGTTGCTGATGTTCTGTGTGTTAGGATTACAGAATTTTTCAAATTGTTTCTCTGTCAGTCTCAGTGTATGACCTAAATCCTTGACAGTAAAATGAGTGTTCTGGCTTCTACTACCCCATATTCAGTCCAGCTACAATTTCATTGCATAACTCTTTCTTAGAAGTTATTCCTCAGATACATTCTTGGAAGCATTGGTAAGAATTTTAATATATAAACAACCACACAATATGTGTGCATTTAATATATGGAAAAACTGTACAAAAGTTGTTGCCTGGGTGGTCATGTGTCCACCTGGGACCTGGGTAGTCATGTGTCCACCTGGGACTTGAATATATAAAGAAGTAGGGCAAATGTGTATTTAAGCACCAAATATCATTTGTCTTCCCACAAATGTAATGTCCCACCAAAGAGAGAATGTTTTGGTCTCTTCTATGCAATATGCCAGCATGTTTTGCAGTTATGTTTCTGTTTATTATGAATTATTTGGTTGGCACTCTTGCCTTAAACATTTGTCTCATGAGCTTTGTTTGCATGAACTGGCATCTAAAAATCCCATCAAACAGGGGTATTGACAAGTCTGAGTTCCAGAGCCTGTAGGGCTGCAGTCCAGCGCATGATGGATTTTACCAGGGAAACTGTCATCTCATACGGTGTCTTGGTACCCAACCAGCAAATCCTCTTTTCACCAACACATATTCGCAAAGCCCTGTGCCAAGAGAACCTATTTCAATTTATAAATTCTCTCTCGCCCAGACATTTGGACACTCAATCACAGTCTACTGAAACCAAGGGCATGTCCCCTGCTGGGACACAGAATTCTGGTTTGTCATTTAATCTACAGAGCTGGCTCAATCCTCCAGAGTTTCTTGGACTCCAAACACTTTAGGTCATTTTAATAACAGATGAGTTTCCTTCTTTATTAGTGAAGTTTGGAAACCTATTGCATGTCGCTTCTTCACATATTTGTGCTGTGCCACAACAAAAGCAATAGTAGGCAAACATGATGAATTGACCTTTACTGCTTATATGAATTTTAAAATTAAAAATAAAGTTTAAGTATGTAAGTTTCAGCATTTCAAATATGTTATCAACTTCTTAAGGAAAAACTGTGACATGTATTATAAGCTTGGCTGTTAACAGTTATCAATTGAATATTTTATTTTCTAATATATGCATATGGCAATTTTATAATAAACTATCATGTAGTGAGCATTAAAAATAGTAATTGTGTGATCTACTTCAATTGTTAAAAAGGTCTTGTGCTCTGTCTGTCCATCAGCCCCTCAAGTATCCAGAGGAAGGTGCTACTGAGATAAAGACCAAGTGATACGCTCAAATTCATTTAGAGAGTATTTAGAGGAGTCTTCAAATTAGGAATTGTGTAACTGTAAAGGCTATGCTTGTAATTACTGCACCCCTTTGCCTCTTTAACAAATAAAAATGTGGTTCACTTTAAAATTTTTCTAACCTTCCTTTTAATAATGTATATTTATTGGATGCAAAAATACTGTGCTTATCAGTGTATCTATGAAAATAGGGTCCATACTATGAAGATTTATTTTCTATTATGCATGAACACCCATCATCACTGTACTATAAAGGCCAAAATACCTTTATTTAAGTTTTCATATTATTTGAAATATCTTTGAAGAGAAATTGCAGAGAAATGTATTAGGTTTGTAAATACAGAAAATTGGTGCTGAAAGCAGAAGAAAATAGCTTTTTTGCAAAGTGTATGAATTATCAAGTGATGTCTCTTTTTCCTCTATGAGCATGGAGATTTCAAAATCTGAGAAATTGATTTTAGAGTTAACTACTTTGTTATGGTTTTACATCATGGTACACTAGCTAGGCTGGGGCTAGCTTAGATGTATCTGAGTTTACAGAAGTATAAACTGGAATTTTTTACTTTTTATTTATTTTTTCAAATTTGTGGGAGGATCATAGATTAAAGTAAGAACTTTACATATATATCCATTCTCTGATTCATTGGTGATTTTTTTACTTTAGTTCTTTGATCTTCTTCTGTCTCTTCCAGAATTTCATAGGTACTATATAGCTATTACAATGTTTTCTTTTTTTTTTTTTTTTTCTATAGGAAGTTTTGAGAATGTGCTTAGAGTCACAGACTTGAGTCTACATTTTTATTCCACCACTTGCTGGCTTCCTGGCATTGGGAAAGTTATACAACCTTTCTTGCAGAAAAATGGTATAATATTATTACATACTGCCTATGTGTATTTTTGTTATGATAAAATATATTTGTGAATATAAAATCTTTAGCACAAAGTACAATATATTTTACTATGAAAATAAATTAGTGGAATTACTATTATTGCTAATTACCATAAGTTGGACTGAATTACATTTCTCCCTCCTTAAAATTTTTCAAAATTTATTTTTGTTGTTGAATTAATTAACAAAATTCCTTGATTGTTTAATACAATAGTTAGCCAGTCTCATTCAGGCATGTACTTTTCCTATCATAAAAAGAGGAAAGGGAGGAAAGGAAAAAACTCAAGGATCATTTGATTGTGTGGAGACTCAGTAGTTCATCAGGAAACCCCACACTCTGGTAAAGGAAAGCATGTCCAATCTATGTGCCATACCAGTGTGCCATACCAGTGATATGTGCTGATCCTCACTGGAAATTTTCAAATGAACTTATTAGCAAGCTCTCTTTGTTGTGAATAGCTTGATTTTTTTGTTGTTTCTGAATGTCTATTTTATTAGTGGTTTAAAAACATCATTCAATTTTGTTCACAAAAAATAGAGTGAAAGCATTTGTTAATGTTTTCTATGAGATAAACACTCTTCAAGACATATTATATATGCCTTGGTATAGGGGTGTCACAACTGGCTTCTGAAATGCATATCAAGATCTCATCTTAAATGATTAAATAATTAGCCCAAGGCGACTTATCTAAAAAGTAATGAAGCCGTATTTCTACCAGGTAGAATAATAGGAGTAAGTCCTGTACTTACCACTTGCAAGCTAGGCGAACTTATTCACTTATTTGGTATTCAAAACTTTGTTTCTTTATAATTAAATTAGAAATAAAATATAAATATATTTCATAGAATTGGTGGAAGAATTAAATTAAATGAGATAATGTATATAAACACACCTTATAAATTGGGCAGGAAAATTGTAAATGCCCCTGAAATACAAGACTATTAAGGGGAAAAGATACACACACACTGCATTAAATATGCTGACAGAGGTATGATCAGAATGATTAGTATACCACAGAGAAGGGGTATATGTGATTTTATAGAGAAAGTTACACTGAGCAAAACTATGACGATTGTACATGGTGCTGCCATGTCAGAGAGGAACAGAGATGAGCATTACAGGTAGAAGCTGGAGTGAGTAATTGAGAGGAAGGGTCAATACACTTGACATTGAATTGTGACATTGGAATAGTAGACAGGGGCCAGAGGATCACTATAAGCCACCGTGGAATCTTTACGGACAACTCATATCAAAGTTTAAATTTCTATATTGATAGGGTGTCTACAAATTTCCTGCAAAAAATTAAACTTATTTTAACAAGCAGTTATATGGAACATTACAAACATTTATTCATTGAATATTTTTATGACAACCCTAGGAAGAAGATATTATAAGTATCACTGTTTTAGAGGCAGGAAACTGAGGCATAAAAGAAAACTGTCAAAGAGAAACAGCACCGGCCACTTGTTAAATGTAGCAAGATAGATTGTATTTAGTCTATTGCAGTAAGGGAGAAAGACTCTGGTATAAACTGAGATCAACTCCAACTAAGACAAAGGTAACTGAGGTTTAATAGGAATAACAGAGAGGGAAAGAAAGGGGCCACGGGAGAGTGGGAAAGGGCAAACCAAAATGGGGTTGCAGGCTATAAGGAACCAGAAAGAGGCTGGGGACATGGAAAATTACAGCAGAGGGAGCAAGTAAATAATCACTGAAAAGGAATGGCTAATAGATTGGAGGAAGTATATTTTGTGGTTGGCAGTATTGCATTTTATTGAGCAAAGACGCAGTATGTGGGCTGAGGTCACCTTTAGGGACATGCCCTAGTGCAGGCGGCAGCCAGGCTAATGCTCAGTCAATCCTCTTAACACAGTGTTTGGGAAAATTCTTGTGCAACTAAGAAGTCACAGTTCCGAGTACCCTCATTTATACAGGTAGGAAGTGGAGAGTTGGCATTCCAACACCAGCATTCCGGCTTCAGAGTGCATGCTGCATCTCAACGTCAAACTTATCACTTGCTAATTCCTAATCTTTACATTTATTCCTTTATAACCTTTATGACTTAATGGATGCACATTCAGATGCTTGGACTACTCTAGTGACCCATGATGTCTCAGGAAATTTCAGCTGTCTCCATATGTTTTGTTTTGGACTTCTGAATATGATTCTGTGGAGTTTTTACGTGACATTGTATGAGTCACTGAAAATGTCTCTTATTGGCTGTCGTGAACTTGGGTTGGATGTCATTTTTACTCATTTGTTTTACATGTCCTCAATCATTCTCTTGGTTAAAAAAAAATGAGAGTGAAGTAACTGAATCGTTTGACTGTTTTTAGCTTATAAACAGAACAAAATAAACACCCCATGCAACCAACAGCAACAAGACAACAAAATTCTATTTTGAGCCTCCTCTTCACTGTCTTTGTTAAGTTCTCTTGACACGCCCTTTGTTTTAAGTAATCTTGTATTTCACCACTCTTATTTTAGTTTTACCGGATTACTGGATTGGGATTTTCCTGGCTTCTTGTCACCCAGGTTCCAGGCACATAAATTTTACCCAATAGGCAAAATCAATCATGCCCCTATAGATTCACTTTTTCAAAAAGCTTATATAAAGATAGAGAATAGAAGAGAGCACATACGTGAGAAAGATAGAAAAAGAGAGATAAAAGAATAAAAGAGACAAAGAGAGTTCTAGAACATGTGGCACCTAGCCCAATGCACCCTAGAGCTCAGAGGGCTGCTGCAGCTCAATATCCCTCCATTGGAAATGCTCCTGGGTCCGATTCAGCATCACTGACACTTGAGTTTTCCTGGTGGGAAACTCACATAGTTCAAGCAAAGAAGCTCTCTCTTATAATAAGCAAAATTAACTTCCAAGTAAAATGTGATAGAGTCATTATTTTTAAAGGTAGGAAAGGATAATAAACACTCAAGAGTTTTCAGGAAATGAAAAAAAGAAAACAAAAGAAAGAAATATATGACCCCTAAGAATTCATGCAGGTGGTGAGAGTAAAAATAAAAACCTAACTCAATGGTATAATTTCTATTTTGTGTTAAATTTGTCAAGACATGTTTTCAGGCCAAGGATGTGTCCAATCTTAGAGAATGTCCCATGAGCTGATGAGAAGAATGTATATTCAGTGGTTTGGGGGTTGTATGTTCTGTAAATGTCTGTTAGGCCCATTTGATCTAGAGTTCTGTTTAAGTGCATTGTTTCTTTGTTTATTTTCTGTTTAGAGGACCTGTTGTGTTCTGTCAAAGGGATTTTGAAGTACCTAACTATTACAATGCTGTTGTTTATCATTTTGTTTAGATCGAGTAGGATTTCCTTTATGAATCTGGGTGCATCTGAGTTAGGTGCATAAATATTTAGAATATTTATGTTTTAGTTGAATTGTTCCCATTACCATTATATAATGACCATCTTTGTCTTTCATTACTTTTGTTAATTTGAAGACCAAGTTATATGAAATGAGAACTGCTATACCAGCTTTCTTTTGGTTTCCATTTGCATGGAATGTTGTTTTCCATCCCTTCATCTTGAGTTTGAATGAATCCTTGTGGGTTAGATGTGTTTCCTGAAGACTGCAGGTACTTGGCTTGTATTTTTTTACCCGTTCAGTGAGACTGTGCCTCTTTAGTGGGTGGTTCAAGCCATTAATATATGATAAAGGGCTGATAACTAGAATCTGTATAGAACTCAGCAAAATCAGTGAGAAAAAAATCAAACAACTCCATTAATAAGTAGGCAAAGGACATGGACAGAAACTTTTTAAAAGAAGATAGACTTATGGCCAACAAACATATGAAAAAATGCTCAACATCTCTAATCATCAGGGAAATGCAAACAAAATCACAATGAGATATCATTTAACTCCACTGGGAATGGCTTTTATCAAAAAGTCCCAAAACAATACACATTGGCATGGATGTAGAGATAGAGAAATATTCATACACTGCTGGCAAGACTGCAAATGAGTTCAACCGATGTAGAAGATAATATGGAGATATTTTATAGAACTGAAAGTAGGATTACTATTGGATCCACCAATCCAAAACTGGGTATCTACTCAAGGAGAAAAAGACATTCTATAATAAGCACATCTGCAATTGAATTGAATGTTTATAGCAGCACAATGCACAATTGTAAAGATGTAGAAACAACCCAAGTGCCCATCAATCCATGAGTTAATAAAATGTTTTATACATGTCCCACAGGGTACTAGTCAGCCATAAAAAAGTGGTGAACAGAGGGGGGCAGAGCAAGATGGCGGACGAATAACACTGCCAGACAGAGGGTCTCTGCAGAAAAGACAGATTCTAGCAGAAACTAGAGGAAAGAAGCAAGAAGACGAGCATACAGCGGACAAGGGCCGGAAGGAGGGGTACCTGAGACCCCGGGAGACTCCACGGGAGGAGGCTGCGGAGGAGAACTAGAGCTGAGACCACCGGAGCAGCCCGGAGACCAGCGGCAAGGGTAGGTGGATTTGCTGTTTCCCCTCCCCTGCATTCGGGACTGCTGGTGGGTTCCCCAGCAGGTGGAGAGACCTGCGGACACCAGCCCAGAGACTACCGCCGCCTGCCAACGGTGAGCCTGTAGCAGACGTGGCACCAGGTTCCCAACTTCCTCCGGGCACCTCCGTGTGCACGGACCCGAGCCGCACGGCAGGCGCCATATTGCCTCCTCCTCCCCTCCGCCGACCCTACCCGCGGCTGCCCAGAGAGACAATACAGCCACCAGCCGGAGGCACCTCCAGGGAACAGGACCTTCCCGTTTGGGACCCCGCCCGGCCTCCCAGGTGCTGCTGGCACCGTGTTCCCAGGAAAACGGTGCCGACTCAGAGGCTGAGAGACATAGACCCAGCTTGGGCTCCCTGTGGGTGAATTAGGACTGGAAATCCTCTCCCTGGTGGGAATACAGTTTGAACTCTGGGACCCAGAGGTCGGACCTGCAGACCAGATCCCCTGCACCAAGGGCTAGCATTGCCCGGGGCACAGAAGGGTTATACGTGAACAGCCTACTGAGGTCTGTGTGCCTCCAGGGGCAGAACGGCATCCTAGAGGGCAACCCTCCTCCTAGGAGGAGGCCGTGCGCCCAACCCAGGTGGCGTTCCTATGCAGGGAACCTCCCCGCCGGCATCACAGTCCGGGGAGGCCTGGTGGCTTGTGGTCTGGCCTGCTGGCAGAGGCCCAGGAGTAGCTGCGGAGTTGGAGAGGGTGGAAAGAAGCGAGGCCTGCTCCAGACTTCGGGTGACAGACAGCCCCACCCCCACACCCAGACTTTCTGGCTGAGCGGGACCATTCCAGCCCCGCCCTGACAGCTTTCCCTAGAAGCATAGAACAGAATTTTGACCCCTGCTAACGGCCTGAGGGCAGGCTTACCCAACCCAGCTCCGCCCAGAACGAGAGCTGATAACAGGACTCAAAATCAACACCATAGCCTGTTCCTCCAAGCAAACGCCACCTACTGACAGGGACGGCATCTTGCACAGCCTTTCCACGACACCCACTGACTCAATATACAGGGAGTGGTCCAATTTCACCCACAGGCACCACCTAACGCCTCAGAAACTAAACAAGGTGTGTGAATACCCAAACAATAACTGAAGGAAAGAAACAACAACTGATCGACATGGGAAGAAATCAGCGAAAGAACTCAGGAAATATGAAGAACCAAACAGAAAACACACCCCCAAAGAGGAGCACCAGCCCCCTAGAAAGGGACACCAACCAAAATCAGGCAACCAATATGACAGAAGAGGAATTTCGTATGTGGAACATAAGAACACTCACCCAGCTGCAACAACAACTCAATAACCAACACCAAGAAACCACAAAAAGTCTCCAGGATATGAGAAAAGAAATAGACACATTGAAGAAAAGTGTAACCGAACTCCTGGAAATGAAGAATCAATTCAAGGAACTACAAAATACAGTGGAAAGTCTCAAGAACAGGGTAGATGAAACAGAAGAAAGAATCTCAGAGCTTGAAGATAACACCCTCCAATTAAATAAATAAGTCACAGAAATACAGCAGAGAAACAAGAGAAAAGAGCAAAGCCTACAAGAGCTGTGGGATTATGTGAAGAAACCTAATGTGAGGGTCATAGGGTTACAAGAAGGGGAAGAAGACAACACTCAAGGGTTGGACAAGCTGTTTGAAGATATAGTAGAGGAAAATTTCCCAGGCCTTGCTCAAAATCTTGATATACAAGTTCAAGAAGCTCAGAGGACCCCTGGGAGATTCAACGCAAACAGGAAGACGTCACGACATGCAGTCATCAGACTGACCAAAGTATCAACTAAAGAGGCCCTTCTAAGAGCTGTAAGACAAAAGAAGCAAGTAACCATACAAGGGAAAGCCAATTCGAATAACATCAGACTTCTCTAATGAGACTTTACAAGCAAGAAGAGACTGGGGCCCCATTCTCACTCTTTTGAAACAAAACAATGCCCAGCCTAGAATATTATTCCCTGCAAAACTAAGCTTCATATATGAAAGAGAAATAAAAACATTCTCAGACAAGCAAAGGCTCAGAGAATTCACCAAGACAAGACCAGCCCTACAAGAAGTACTTAAAACAGCGTTATGCACGGAACATCATAATAATAACTCACAAATATAAAAACAACCAAAACCCAAAGATATTAAAGGCCAGATATTACAATGGCTCAAGACAGAAATCATAGCAACAACATCCAACCCAACAGAATGATCAGTAATCTACCTTCCCTATCAGTTCTCTCAATAAATGTGAATGGCTTAAACTCTCCACTCAAGAGACATAGGCTGGCTGAATGGATAAGAAAATACAGGCCAAGTCTATGCTGTCTTCAGGAAACACATCTAACCTGCAAGGATGCATATAGACTAAAAATAAAAGGGTGGAGATCAATATTCCAAGCAAATAGAAGCCAAAAGAAGGCTGGTGTGGCAGTTCTAATTTCAGACGATTTAGTTTTTAAACCAACAAAAGTAGTGAAAGACAAAGAGGGTCATTATATAATGGTGAAGGGCACAGTCCAACAAGAAGAGCTAACAATTTTAAATATATATGCACCCAACTTAGGTGCACCCAGATTCATAAAGCAAACCTTCCTGGAGCTAAGCAAATGGATTAATAGCAACTCCATAATCGCCGGAGATTTCAACACCCCACTGACGGCACGAGACAGATCCTCCAAACAGAAAATTAATAAAGAAATAATGGACTTAAACAAAACTCTAGAACAATTGGGTCTGACAGACATCTACAGAACATTCTACCCAAAATCCACTGAATATACGTTCTTCTCATCAGCTCACGGAACATTCTCTAAGATTGACCATATCCTAGGACACAAAGTAAATGTCAAGAAATTTAAAAAAATAGAAATCATACCATGTACCTTCTCAGATCACAGTGGAATAAAAGTAGAAATCAACCCTAACAGAAACTCACATTTCTACACAAAAACGTGGAAATTAAACAACCTCCTACTAAATGATTACTTCGTAAATGAAGAAATCAAGACGGAAATAAAAAAGTTCTATGAAGAAAACGACAATGGAGAGACAAGTTATCAACTCCTCTGGGACACAGCTAAAGCAGTTCTGAGAGGAAAGTTTATCTCCATAAATGCCTATAACCAAAAGACAAGAAGATCACAAATGGACAATCTAATGAAACGACTCAAAGAGCTGGAAAAAGAAGAACAGACCAACCCCAAACCCAGCAGAAGAAGTGAAATCAACAAGATCAAATCAGAACTAAACGAAATTGAAAACAGGAAAGCTATTCAGGAGATTAATAAAACAAAAAGTTGGTTCTTTGAAAAAATAAACAAAATTGACACACCATTGGCTAAGCTAACGAAAAGCAGAAAAGAGAAATCTCTAATAAGCTCCATCAGGAATAAAAAAGGAGATATCACAACTGATCCCAAAGAGATACAAGATACAATTTATGAATACTACAAAAATCTTTATGCACACAAACTGGAAAATGTGGAGGAAATGGACAAATTTCTAGAAACACACAGCCTCCCTAGGCTCAACCAGGAAGAAATAGATTCCCTGAACAGACCAATCTCAACAGCTGAAATAGAAACAGCAATTAAAAATCTCCCTAAAAAGAAAAGTCCTGGTCCAGATGGCTTCACACCTGAATTTTACCATACTTACAAAGAAGAACTAGTACCTATCTTGCAGAAACTATTCCACAACATCGAGAAGAACGGAAACCTCCCCGACACCTTTTATGAAGCGAATTTTACTCTGATACCAAAACCAGGAAAGGATGCAACAAAAAAAGAAAACTACAGACCAATATCCCTAATGAATATAGATGCAAAAATTTTCAACAAAATCTTAGCTAACCGAATCCAGACACTTATCAAAAAAATAATCCACCACGACCAAGTGGGCTTCATCCCAGGGATGCAGGGATGGTTCAACATACGTAAATCTATAAATGCAATTCACCACATAAACAGAAGCAAAAACAAAGACCACATGATTCTTTCAATAGATGCAGAAAAAGCCTTTGACAAAATTCAACACCCTTTCATGATACGAACACTTAAGAAAATAGGCATAGAAGGGACATACCTAAAAATGATACAAGCCATATATGACAGACCCATAGCCAACATCATACTGAATGGGGAAAGATTGAAATCATTCCCACTTAGAACTGGAACCAGACAAGGCTGAGCACTATCTCCACTTCTGTTCAACATAGTGCTGGAAGTCTTGGCTACAGCAATCAGACAGGAAAATGGAATCAAAGGTATCCAAATAGGGGCAGAAGAGATCAAACTTTCACTGTTTGCTGATGATATGATATTGTATCTAGAAAACCCCAAGGATTCAACCAAGAAACTCGTAGAACTGATCAATGAATTTAGTAAAGTCTCAGGATACAAAATCAATACACAGAAATCAGTGGCATTCATATACGCCAACAACAATCTAATTGAGAACCAAATCAAAGACTCAATCCCCTTCACAATAGCAACAAAGAAATTAAAGTACCTAGGAATATATTTAACCAAAGAGGTAAAAGACCTCTACAGGGAGAACTATGAAACACTGAGGAAGGAAATAGCAGAGGATGTAAACAGATGGAAATCCATACCATGCTCGTGGATCGGCAGACTCAATATCATCAAAATGTCTATACTACCCAAACTGATCTACAGATTCAATGCAATACCTATTAAAATCCCATCAGCATTCTTCACAGATACAGAAAAAATAATTTTACGCTTCGTATGGAACCAAAGAAGACCCCGAATATCAAGAGCAATTCTAGGCAACAAAAACAAAATGGGAGGCATTAATATGCCAGATATCAAACTATACTACAAAGCTGTAGTAATTAAAACAATATGGTATTGGCACAAAAACAGGAATATTGACCAGTGGAACAGATGTGAGAATCCTGATATAAAACCATCCTCATATAGCCATCTCATCTTTGACAAAGCAGACAAAAACATACGCTGGGGAAAAGAATCTCTCTTCAATAAATGGTGGTGGGAAAACTGGATAGCCACCTGTAGAAGGCTAAAACAGGACCCACACCTTTCACCTCTCACAAAAACCAACTCACGCTGGATAACAGACTTAAACCTAAGATATGAAACTATTAGAACTCTAGAGGAAAAAGTTGGAAACACTCTCCTAGACATCGGCCTGGGCAAAGAGTATGAAGAAGTCCCCAAAGGCAATCACAGCAGCAACAAAAATAAATAAATGGGACATGATCAAACTACAAAGCTTCTGCACAGCCAAAGTAATAGTCATGTTGTCAGTGGTGGAGATGAAAAAAAAAAAAAAAAAAAGAAATAGTCATGAAAGTAAACAGACTACCTACAGAATGGGAGAAAATTTTTGCATCCTATGCATCCGATAAGGGACTGATAACTAGAATATACTTAGAACTCACGAAAATCAGGAAGAAAAAATCAAATAACCCCATTAAAAAGTGGGCAAAGGACTTGAACAGAAATTTTTCTAAAGAAGACAGAAGAATGGCCAACAAACATATGAAGAAATGCTCAACATCTCTAATCATCAGGGAAATGCAAATCAAAACCACAATGAGATATCACTTAACCCCAGTGAGAATGGCCTTTATCAAAAAATCTCCAAACAATAAATGCTGGCGTGGTTGTGGAGAGAGAGGAACACTCCTTCACTGCTGGTGGGACTGCAAACTAGTTCAACCTCTGTGGAAAGCAATATGGAGATACCTTAAAGCGATACAAGTGAATCTACCATTTGATCCAGCAATCCCATTGCTGGGCATCTACCCAAATGATCCAGTGACACTCTACAAAAAAGACACCTGCACTCGAATGTTTATAGCAGCACAATTCATAATTGCAAGGCTGTGGAAACAGCCCAAGTGCCCATCAATCCAAGAATGGATTAATAAAATGTGGTATATGTATACCATGGAGTACTATTCAGCTCTAAGAAACAATGGTGATATAGCACACCTTATATTTTCCTGGTTAGAGCTGGAACCCATACTACTAAGTGAAGTATCCCAAGAATGGAAAAACAAGCACCAGATATATTCTCCAGCAAACTGGTATTAACTGAGTAGCACCTAAGTGGACACATAGGTGCTACAGTAATAGGGTATTGGGGAGGTGGGAGGGGGGAGGGGGGCGGGTATATACATACATAATGAGTGAGATGTGCACCATCTGGGGGATGGTCATGATGGAGACTCAGACTTTTGGGGGGAGGGGGGGAAATGGGCATTTATTCAAACCTTAAAATCTGTACCCTCATAATATGCCGAAATAAAAAAAAAATTAAAAAAAAAAAAAAGCGGTGAACAACTGTATTATCCTGGATGGAGCTAGAGCCCATTATTCTAAGTGAAGTATCACAAGAATGAAAAAAAAAATACTAAGTGTACTCACCATTAAATTGATACTAATTGATCAATAGTAATGTGCACAGATGGAAAGTAACATGCATAGGGTGTTGGGCAGGTGGGAGCGGAGAGGAGGGGGTGGGTAAATCCACACCTAACGGATGTGGTGCACACTCTCTGGGGGATGGGCATGCTTGTAGCTGGGACTCGGGAAGTGCAAAGGCAAAATATGGAAGTACCACCATCATTCTCTTTTAAAAAAACACCTAATGGCAAACCATTTTGAAATACTCTTAGGTTGAATAATTAAACAAAATAGAACAAATGTAATAGCATGCATATTTTGAAATAGCCTTGAGCCAAGACTATCCAGGTTAATTTTTGTCATTAGGAACATCACAGCTTCACCTTTCCATATATATGTCCTCCTCTCTATTTATCATCAGCAGGCTGAGGAAAGAGAGGGGCCCATTCCAGTGCACAAATTAAACCAAAAGGAAGAAAAAAAACTATATTAAACATTTAAAACACACACACAATCAAAACACTCAGGTTTCGGCACTTCACGACAACTTAATTTCCATCAGCCGGAACAGCTGTGTGCTTCCCACGGTGTGAAGTCTCATGAAGGGTGTATTAATTAAGTCATTATTCCCTGAGAGATAGGTATAATTACAAATCTTCTCACCATACTATTTTGAGTTTCCAAAAGTCAGTAAGCTAGAGGTTGAGATTTTTTTTTCCAAGATGCTACTGCAGAAAAAAGGCCAACAACACAAAATCCCACTGGGGGAAAAACAATCAAAGTCTCCATGAGAAGAGAGCTGTCTGAGAGTGCCCTAGTGGAGACCATCCATTTGCCCCCTCAACTCATTTTGAGAATTGCTGATGCAAATTTGCAGCAAGAATAATTCACATGGTCAGGTGTGTGTAGAAGGAAGAGATTGCCCCAGAATCTCCCTCCTTCCCTCTCCACAAGGATGCGATCGATGTGTGCTTTCAGACTGCAGAGAAAAGGCAGAGCAAGATGGTTCACCACCCCTTTCCACCTAATTGTGGAAATTTGGGGAAAGGTTATCGGTGTATGCTTGTATGGAGAACTCCTAATACTGAAGACAATATTCTGTAGAGTTTACTTGTATTTAAGAAAATCAAGAATTTTGAACCACTAGGAAACAGAATTGTATTTTTATTAAAGAATACAATGATCTTTTTTTGACTGCTAGATATAAACTTCTATTCTTCCAACAAATAGACTGAAATGCTACACACTTTCTTTTTAGTCTTTGTTAATTTTACCTCTCTCAACAAGAATATATTAATAAGAATACTGAAAGCAGACTTTATATCTTTCGATTTTTCCCAAACTCCAGCCTGGCATTTAAGGTTCTCCCAGCAGCTGACCTCATTCTAGCTTTCCCTCCTTACTTCGAGAATGTCCCTTACGAGGACCTTCCTTTCACTGCAGTTTGTCCAAGGAAATACGTTGGCAATTACAGTTACAGCTCCACTTTTGGACAAGTTGCTTAACCTCATTTTGTCTCAGTTTTCATATAAAACGAGGGTAAAGAATATATCTCACTGAGTTGAGAAACTTAAGTGGCTTTATCCATGTAAAATGATCACCTTGTTCACAAGCAATAAGCACTCAATCTGGGCCAGCTTTTATAATTTTATCACTAATAGTTTTCTGTGCTTTGCAACTTCTCCAGTTCTGCTCATTACACCCCATGGTTCTTTGCTAGTATCAGCCTTTCTATCCTTCAAGGCACAAGTAGATCCTCCTCCTCTGTGAAGATGTTCTTGATCTCTCTGGCCCAATCAGCTATCTTTGATCGCTGAGTTAGAAAGCTTAGTAAACATCTTGTTAGCTCTTATAAAAAAATAAAATAAAAAATGTTCCCCTGCACATGTCAAGGGCATGCTACAAGACACTTTGCAATTCTTTGTCATGACTACCACATTCAAATATCCTCAAACTCTTTGCTCATTTTCCATTTCGGCATGCATTTAAACCCCTCTTGCTTCCTGATTTCTTGTGATATTTTCTGTCTGTGCCATTTGTTGCTTACTATTTATAATTATTTTTTAACTTACATGTTTTACATTCTAGTTAATTCTCTCATGGACCAAGTACCCATATTTTGTTCTGTATCTGCTTTCTGCATCAAAGCAGCCATTATGACTGGAACTGGAATCATGGTCATTTGTTTGCAGGTAATCACACACCAAGTCACAGGCACCCATGTTACAGAATGTGCACCATTAAAACTTTGGCTAAGGTAAACACCTTTCACCTATATCAGCAGAGCTCTTTGTAAAGCCAACTGGCCTGTTCTCTCAGTCATTGATTGTCTAGCATGGCGGCTGTGGGGGAGGGGAGCTGGCCAGCAGCGGCATAAACAAGAAAATCATTCAGGCAGGTGCACCTCTCCACCAGGAGTTTCTGAGTGAAGGAGAGCTAACACACTAGCGTCTTGTTTATGGAAAGTGAACAGGGAAGGAATAAAGCCTTCGGGAGAGTGTGGCCAGTGGTTCCTGTAGGCAATGAGAACCACAGCGTTCTGTGCTTTGTCCTCTTCTACGTTATTATCTAAAGCAAGTCACGTTTGACTTGCTAACCTCAAAGAGAGTAAAGAACTGCAGTCCTACCATGTAGCTAAAAGGAGAAAACAATGAGAGTACTTGGAGCGACAGCACTGAAGAAATACTGTCAACCTGTGCATATCTCACCATTGGCCAAAATAAATGACAGAATATGATTCACTACAGAGAAGTTTTTTACTGTCAGGTTGCCTCCTCTTTCTCTCAACTAAATTTCTCTAGTTACATTATTAACCCGACTCCAAAACTAGAACTTCCTTCACAAACAAATCAAGTAAAGAAAGACCAGAGGGCTGCTGCCTACAGTGACTTGCTTCCTTCTGTACCCTGGCTATGTCTTCCCGCTCACACGACATTTCCTCCTTCCACCTTGAGTTACCTCAGGACCAACCAAGAATCACAAAGCACGGGGACAAATGGGACTCCACAGTGGATAAGCTACAGCGCTCCCTCTCCAGCCCTGTCAAAGCTGTCATTTCCCTGACATTGTAGACTGACACGTCAGCTGCGTGAGGCAGCAAGCCTGCGGAGGGGAGGAGGCCAGACCGGGGATGTTTATAGATGGAGGATTTACAGGCTTGACTTGCCTGCAGGGCTATAAGACAGAGCTGGCTTAGGTATCTGACACAAATATTTTATCATTATTTGTTGTGGTTACCCAGGGACCATAAGAAAAAGACTGGCAAGCAATCCAGAGAATTTTCTGACAGCTGAGAAGACATATGTGAGTATGGAGAGACTGCTGGAGGTATTCTTCGTAGGACACTTAATATACTGTATATCCTCGCAGAGAGCTGGATAGAGGCGCACTAATGCTGCTTTGACTTTTCAAGTAACCTCTGCAGGAAATCTCTGTTCTTGGGGGAATCCTTTGTCTTCAGGGAAGAACGGCTCCTGTATAGGTAGTACTCATATAGGACATATGCACACAATCTCCATTTGGGCTCATTAATCATTTTTATTATGGCCAAATTATTCAAGGCTATAAGATATAATGAAAGAAATATCTTGTTAATACCAAAATGTCCAAGAGAGTACTTAGGGAAATTAAATAGACTGGAAAACATATGCTCTATGTCTTACAAATTAGAATTTGTAAATAAATGATTCTGGTTTAATCACATGGCAATTTACAGAGACATTTTTGATAAAAATGATCACATCACAGTCTCTGACAAGAATTTCATACAGATTGAGCTATTTGGCTTGCTGCATGAGTAGTTTTAGAGTTTTTATTTGTCATTAATCTTTTTAAACACTTAGTTTATTATTTTACTCGAGAGTTCTGGTTTTAAATCAATTACACTGTGAATTTTGACATAGAGCTCAAAGTCTAAAGTCTGGAAATATGTTATCAACTTTTGAACTCAGAACCCTCCATGGTCCTGATAGTTTTGCATGCTCATTATTTGATAGCAAAGCAAGTACTTACTGTATATGGAATGTAGTTAGACTGTGGCTGTTATTTGTACAGCTATTTTGTAGACTTATTGATCCACTATTCCTCAGAAGCTGTGTTTCCATTCTTCTAAGACTGTGGTCCCCAACTCCTAGGCCACAGACCAGTACCAGTCTGTGGCCTGTTAGGAACTGGGCTGCACAGCAGGAGGTGAACATGGACAAGCTTCCTCTGCATTTATAGCTGCTGCCCATCACCTGCATCACCACCCGAGCTCCACCTTCTGTCAGATCAGCCGTGGCGTTAGATTCTCATAGGAGTGTGACCCCTCTTGTAAACTGTGCATTCCAGGGATCTGGGTTGTGCACTCCTTATGAGAATCTAATGCCTGAACTAAGGTGGATGTGAGGTGGTGATGCTAGTGCTGGGGAGCAGCTGCAAATACAGATTATCATTAGCAGAGAGGTTTGACTGCACAGAGACCATAATAAATCAATTGCTTGCAGAATCATATCAAAACCCTATCAGTGAGTGACAAGTGACAATTAAGCTGCATCTGAGGCAGGCTTTGTAATGGCAAATGAGTTAATATACTTCAATTGTACAGATGCATCTTGTGGCAGGCTTTAAGTCAGAATACAACACTTATTTTAGTCCATGTGTGGCCAACCCATTATTTTTATATACCACTCTGTCCATGCTTCTTTTCCCACACTGCACACTTGTCTCAGTCACGGTTTTGGTAAGCCCACAAGCCAACCCTAGCAAAAATTATTGAAAACAAACATTGCTGAGAGCTTCTTTGAAAACGGGGAAAGAAAGACCCAATGATGAGACTATAGAACACTATAAGATGGACAACAAAATGAAAGCTGCATTTAAAAGAAAATACTAGAATCCTACTTAAAGTACAGGTTTATTGCAACAGGTGATTCACATTCTCCAAGCCTACTTTGTAAAATATGTGGCCACTGGCTATACAACAAGCCAAAAGAAATTCAAAATTGCTTCTCCCCATGGAGACAAAGCACCCTGCATTGCAAGACAAGCCTTTGGAGTTTTCAAAAGCAAAAAATGTGAACACGAAGAACAGAAGCAATTATTGAAGGCCACCACTTCATCAAATGTGTCTGCACTGAGAGCATCACTCTTAGTGGCTAACAGCATTGCTAAAGCTAAGAAGCTCTTTACTGTTGGTGAAGAGTTGATTTTTGCTGTTGCTAAGGACATTTGCTGTGAACTTTTAGGAGAAGCTGCATCACGAAAGGTGGCACATGTTCCACTTTCAGCAAGCACTAGATGAATTGATGAAATCGCAGAGGATACTGAGGCACAATTATTAGAGGGGATTAATGAGTCACTGTGGTACACAATCCAGGTTGACAAGTCTACCGATGTTGACAACAAGGCAATAATGCTTGTTTTTGTGTGACATATTTTTCAGGAGGATGTGCATAAGGATATGTGATGTGCACTTTTGTTGTCTACCACACCACAGCTGCAGAACTATTCAAGTCTCTGACTGATTTCATATCCAGAAAACTGATTGGTCATTTTGTGTCGGTATATGCATGAATGGAGAGGCTGGCATGACTGACAGCTTTCTGGTTTCACTACTCAGGTCACTTCTGAATATGAGTCTATGCACCGTGTCATCTATTGAGAAATGATGGCTAGATGAAAAATGTCATCTGAACTAAATAACATTTTGTAGGATGGATTAAAATTATCAACTACATTACAGTATGTGCCCTTAACTCATGTCTATATGTGCAGCTCTATGAGGAGATGGGAGCAGAATACACATGTCTTCTTTTATACACAGAAGTGAGGTGGCTTTCTAAGGTACATCAGTGGCCAGAGTTTTTGAATTGTGAGAGCCACTCCAGAGATTTCTTTTAGAAAAACAGTCACCACTGGCAGCACATTTCAGTGACACAGAATGAGTCACAAAACTTGCTTACTCGTGTGACATATTCAACCTGCTCGATGAACTCAATCTGGTACCTCAGGGGACAATTAGTTGGAAGACAAAGTGGCTGCATTCAGAACCAAACTGGAATTATGGCAGTGATGAGTGAACACTGGGATTTTTGACGTCTTTCAAACATTAGCAGAGATTTTGAAAGGTACTGAGCCAGGGCCTTCTTTCTCTTAGCTGGTGTAAGATCACTTATCTCAGCTTTCAAAAGAGTGTCCGCATTTACTCCCCAACCACAAAAGACCCTCGGACTGGGAAGGGAAGGATCCATGACCTATTTGGGAATAAACCAGGTGAGTTGACTTTGTGCTAGAAGAGGATCAACTGCTTGAGATCACAAGTGACGGTCACCTTAAAAATATGTTTGAGACAACTTCAAATCTCCATATGTCTTGGATTAAAGTCAGGGTGGAATATCCTGAGATTGCCATGAAAGCACTGAAAAGCCTACTTCATTTCCAACTTCCTATCTTTATGAATCTGGGTTTTCTGCAGTGACAGCAACCAAGACGAGATTACAGAGTAGACTGGACATAGGCAACACACTTCATGTGTCACTGTCTCCCATCACCCCCAGATGGCATTGTCTAATTGCAGGAAAACAAGCTCAGGGCTCCCACTGATTCTGCATTATGGTGAGTTGTATTATCATCTCATTATATATTACAATGAAATAAAAATAGAAATAAAGTGCACAATAAATGTAATGTGTTTGAATCATCCCCAAACCATTCCCCCCACCCCAGTCAATGGAAAAATTGTCTTTAGGCAGGGGGAGGAGGAAGGGGAACAGATGCTTGGTCTAAGAGATGCCCATCGAGGAGCAGATGGCCTAGGAGATGCTTTGTCTACAACAGAAAGAACAAATTGATGACAAGGGGGGCTTCCAAAAAGCAGCAGATGATATGTAAAGGGGACGTCCAAGAACTGAACAGGTGTTTGGTCTGTGATAGGGGGTCTCCAAGGACAGACCAACCAGAAAGAGGTAGAAAGGCCACAAAGTAGAGATATGGTAACCATATGACCAACACCACAGAAGAGGGTCTTTGGAGCATGTGTACAAGATGACAGTATCCTCAAGTAACCTACCCTTCTTAACATAGTAAAAATCATACCCACCAGTGCAATGAGAGTTTCAAATACCATGGCAAACCCTGGAAATTGCCTTACATGGTTAAAATTGGGGAGGGGTCCCAGTTTGGGGAATTCTCCACCTCTTTCCAAGAAAAACCATGAATATTCCACCCCCCCACTTAACTTAAATTAGGGAATCATCATAAAAGCAAACATTTTGTTAAACTCAGAGTCTCCTACACATGTGGGGATTGACCCATACCTTCTCTGGAATGCACTATGCTTTAATAAACTTTGGCACTTTGCCTGCTTGCATCTGCTTGATCTGCCCAGTTGCTCTGTCAACTCAGTACCAGTAACCATTCTTCAGTACTGGGAACCAAGAACCAGGGAACACAGACCTGACATGTGGTCCTCACATCTGACAGAGTCTTCCATGAAACAAGTGCCTGGTGCCAAAAAGATTGGGGACCACTGTTCTAAGACTCATGGCTATCTTTTCCTCATTTAATAATATTTTGCATCTAGGAGGAATTATATAACTAGATTTAGAACAATGAAAGTGGATGGAAAAGACATGAGCAACTTCTCAGCCATCTCCAAATTAATGAAAGCCTTCTATCTTTGGACCCTGACATTTTTAACCATCCCAAAGTCTGAAATTCAAATGTAACAATTGCTCAATTTTCACCACATAAGAATACAACAGTCTAGAGGTTATTGCAGCAAAGAATTTAGGACCTAGGAAAACTTATGGAGCAAAACTAATGGGTCATCTTTGATGAACTAGACTGCCATGCTAGAGAAATAAACATATTTAATTTACTCTATTTTGAGGTCTCATTCCTTTTTAATTTCCTTCCTGTCTCCCTCTCCCTCCTCTCTTCCTTCCTCTCTTCCTTCCTCTCTTCCTTCCTCTCTTCCTTCCTTCCTTCCTTCCTTCCTTCCTTCCTTCCTTCCTTCCTTTCTCTCTCTCTCTCTCTTTCTCTTTCTTTCTTTCTTTCTTTCTTTCTTTCTTTCTTTCTTTCTTTCTTTCTTTCTTTCTTTCTTTCTTTCTTTCTTTCTTTCTTTTCCTTTCTTTCTTTTTCTTTCCTTTTTCCCAGTGGATCATTTACCCTAACTAATAAAACTTACGTGATTCTAAATGTTTATAATCTTTTTCATTCTGATAAGGAACATTAATGTGGGCATTCTATTCAGGGCACCATTCTTTTAGATACCTAGAGATTGTAGAAACTGCAGGTTAGTGTCCAAGGGTTGTTTACGAAGCAGGTTAAGGCTTTTCTGTAAACGGAGAATGAGCAGTTATGAGTCCTGGGTTTGGTCACACAGGGCTTGGAATCAGCTCCACTTTTCTAAGGCTTGTGCCTCCTTCTGGCTCTCCTGACAACCTAGAAAAATGGACCAAACACACCTTCCCTTTTCATGACTTCAGTCCTCCTTGTCTTGGTGGACATTAATGGGTATGAAACAAAGGCTATCAAGAACTATAAAAATGAGACTTTAGAAAAGGCTACTGTTTACAAATAGAATTATGTGTTCAGGTGCTCTGAGAACCAACTGACTAATATTCTTTCTTCACTTACCACTCAAACTAACTTCCTGAAATGTATGTAGCCTCTGCCAAAACTCTCTTTGTAATGTATTTCTCAGAACATATCACATAGATATAATAGTATATGTACCCTTACCATGAAGTGAAACTTATATCAAATCTCTTTTGACATTGTGTAATTCAGGCCATACAAAGGTATAGATATGATAAAACTGCATGCAATTTAGTAATTATATCAAAACTATAATTCACTCTTGTAGACTTTAGTGAGAGAATATTAGAGATAGTTCAGGCTACCAAATAATTTAAATACAGCTTGACAACAGAAGATTATTAGGTAGAAAAATTAGCTAAATGAAACAAATACCTTTCCCACAACTTTGTGCCTCCTCCTTTCTCTGAAAAACATGAAAGTCATAAGTAGCTGAAAGAGAAGCATGGGTCCCTTAAGTTTTATACATTTTCAGATTCATTGTTGGAGGGTTTAGCTTTTATGCAAATTATTTCTTGCTCTTCTGCATTTAAATTAAGTCTTGATCCCTATCAGCCTTTTCCCTCAATATAATTTTAATGGGGTAGCCAGAGATATCAGTTTCTGGCAATTACATGGTGCGTCATTCACTCTAGGTCCAAATTCTGTTTTCCTTCTTTTACAATCTTATCACTGCCCATCATTATCCGAGACTGCAGTATACTAGCATCCTTAATTAATATGAAAGGGAAAACACACGAGAATAAAAATAATTATCTATCTCTTCATATTTAATTTACATCATATTTCTTGAATGTTTATCTGTGTGCATATATTTAAAAAAATACACACACCCACAGCTTGAGTCAAATGCATATGCTCTTGAGGCTAAAGAACTATGAACAAGATTTTACATGAATGTGCTCACTGGGAAATCTGTGTAGAAACTCACTGATAGAAATACACAACACAGACACACTTCAAAGACAAAGTAGTGACGAACTGAATTGATACTTTCAGGTTAAATAGAAGAGGAAGGAACACTAAATGAGGGGAAAACAAGAGAGAATAAATATGTACCAGATAAAATATCAAGTTAATTTCCCAATTATGCTCTGTAATTAGAAATGCTGTATAACATTAAAATTACATGAAAATTGGGCTTTGGAATTTCAAAGTCAGTGCACCACAAGAGGCATGAAAGTTAGACTCTCCGTTCAGATGCTGAAAGCTAGGCGCTCCAAAACCAATTTGGTCACTACAACTACACTGATAGCAAATTAGTCTCTGATAATTTAGTTGAAATATTTAACCATTTCATCAAAATACATATTAATCATACCTACTTTTTCAACTGTTACTGATTATCATATAGAATAAAGTGATTCTGTTCTCATTTATTAATCCTAAACATATTCATAAAATGCATAGACTTTTTTGGAGGTTTTTCTACTTTAAGTTGCTCTGGCTATAATATTTAAAAATATGAGAAAATTAAGTGTTTAATTGTAGGTAGTGGATTAGAAATAACTAAGTACTTGCATTAATATATGCAAAAATAAAAATAGTTGAATAGTCTGTCATTGGAAATTTAGATTCTTCCTAATAATACCAATTATTTTGCTTAAACTCAATGACTTTCAGTAAAATTGCATGGTAACTGGAAGAAGAAAGTGAGTAAAAAGGCAACATTGTAAAGTTAGAAAATTTTTTCAGCCATCTATCTTTGTTAATGCCCTTCTCCATATAAAATGAATGTTCTTTTCAGTCTTCGTGGTCATGGACTTATTTAGTGCATAACCTATGGTGGAAAATGTGTTTCTTTCTCATTACCCAGGGCTTGTGCATCTAAGGAACGACCTATGACTAATTCTGGCCAATAGCTTAGAGAAGGAAGTAGCATAAGTCACTTTCAGGGTTAGCGTTTAACACATTGATTGCCATGTGAGTTGTATTTAACTTAAACTAGTTTTGAACCCAGGGCTGCGTGAAGCAAAACCCTGAAGGTGTTTCATGAAAATCTTACTTCTTGATGTTCTTATTGTTACAATTAATATTGACAATTTAATGCTAAAAATGTGGATTGCATTACATATAACTCGCACACAGAAAATAATAAAAAATAACAAATTTGGAAGGATTGGTTTGTTTTAATAAAACACTGTGACCCCAAGGGAAAGGTGTTTTTTTTTCCTAGTGTGGCAGTCAATGTGTTAAAAATAACCCATGAATATCCTCTAGCTCAGCAGTCCCCAACCTTTTTGGCACCAGGGACGGGTTTCATGGAAGACAGTTTTTCCATGGACCAGGGGCAAGATGGATGGTTTGGGGATGATTCAAGCACATTACATTTATTGTGCAGTCAAACCTCTCTGCTAATGATAATCTGTACTTGCAGCCACTCCCCGGTGCTAGCTTCACTGCCTCAGCTCCACTTCAGATCATCAGGTATTAGATTTTCATAAAGAGCATGCAACCTGGATCCCTCACATGCGCAGTTTACGGTAGGGTTCGCACTCCTCTGAGAATCTAATGCCACCGCTGATCTGACGGAAGACACATCTAAGGCAGTGATGTGAGCAATGGGGAATGAATGTAAATATAGGTGAGGCTTCATTAGCTCACCCACCACTCACCTCCTGCCATGCGGCCCAGTCCCTAACAGGCCAGGGACCAAACCTGATTCGTGGCCCATGGCCCGTGGCCCGAGAGCTGGTTACAGCAGTTCTAGCTTACATTTCTCCTGCCAGGGTATGGGAGGCCCTGGGTTCCAGGGGGCATGACCAAGGAGGGAAGTGATCTTGATCCCTGAGTCATGCTATGGAGGAGAGAAGTCCTGGGGAGCTTCCCAGTCCAATCTCAATATGATACGAGCAAGAATTTAGCCCTTATATTAATCTATTGATAATTCAGGGCCTGTCTGTTATTTACTGTGACTACTGCAGAAATTGGCACTGGAAGTGGAATGTTGTCAAAATACAATTAACCCTGGTATATGTTGCATTGGCTTCATTGTCAGGTGAAGAAACTGGGAAATTGATCTTAGAGGTTTGGTAATATGTCAAATTTTTTAATTAAACAACAAAACAAGTCAAGGCAATAATCAAGGTAAGAGTATGGCTTTCCCATTTAACCTTCCATGTAGCGCTATTTAGTTGAGAGGGAGGACTGAATGAGCAGGTGGAGTGAAAACAGGGTAAAAGCACATTGGTTGATTTTTCCCTTGGATTGAATTTTACTATTAGCACAAAATAGTAGGGACTTGGACCAATAGATTAGAAGCTTATTAGATAATGGCAGAGAATATATTGCTAAAAAATATAGGAGATTTAGCCTTGACAATTAGAAAAATGTTAAACATCTAAATTTCTAAAAACCTATGGTTTTAGGTATTGGGAAGATATCAAAGTTATAGAGGATTAAAAACAAGGACACTGGCATAAAAGGAGAATATCCAATATTATGTTTTCCATCCTGCTTCACTATTTTTCCCCTCAAGGCATTTGCGGATGCATATGTTATGTGGGATTCAGAGGCTGAGCAGCTGAGAGAAAGTAGCCCCCAAGTGGCTGAGAATCTGAGCAAAGCTGTTAGCAATGTTGCAGGGCTGGGGCGGGGGAGCACAAAAATTAGATTTCTGAGCAATCAAGATACCCACGACTTCCACTCTCCAGAGAGAACAGAAGCATAAAGTGAATCCAAAATTTGGCACAGATTTCTTCTTGGAACAAGCTGGTTTATAGTATTAATAACTGGTGCAGAGGCTGAAAGCCAGGCAGGAAGTGAGGACTGAGAAGTTGAAAAGCTGACCAGAGATTTGGGCAGTCGCGGGGTGCTGGGGGTAGGGGCCAGGGGACACAAATTGTAACTCAGGTTCTGCCCAGGAAGGTAGGCTCAGTTGAGAGGCATACAGGGTGGGTGTTTCAAAAGGCAGCCAAAGTAGCTAGAATAAATACACTTTGAAAATGAGTATTCACCTTGAAAATATGTTATTCTTAATTGTTTGTTTTTTTAATTTGAAGATATCTGCCTTATTTCAGATTTGGGATGTAACAACACATTAATTTTTATGATAGTATTTGAAATCCTCATAATTGAAATTAGCATAGTATATGACCTCACTTACTCAATAATTTGTGTTATATTTTCTTAGTGTTTACTAAGTTCCAAGATCTGTGCCAGATAACAGATATACAAAGGTGAATGGGAGTTTGCAGTCTAGTGGGGAGGCTTCCGTGGGGGCAGGTGCTAAACCAGAGGACACACCCTATGAGAGGAGAAATCACAAGGAGCTGTGGAGACTCCAGAGGCTCCTCATGGGAAAGTGCGCCTGTGGGGCACTGCTGCCCTCCTCTCCTACAGAAAGCAGTAGCTTTCACAATCAGACTCCATAAAGGACTGCAGAAATAAATTACTGGATTTATATTTGAATGTTTTCTGACATCTGTATCTATACCTATCTATCTATCCATCTATCTATATCTTAATCTATTCAGGCTGCTATAACAGCACATCATAGAGTAGTTTACAAACAGACATTTATTTTTCCTGGTTCTTAAGCCTGGGAAATCCAAGATCAAGGCACCAACAGATTCTGTGTTTGATGAGAGTTTACTTCCTGGCTCACAGACTGACTTTTCTCTCTGTAACCTCACATGGAGAAAGGTATGAGGGAGCTCTCTGGGATCTCTTTTATAAGGGCACTAATGCCGATCACAAGAGCTCTGCCTTCATTACCTAAACATCTCCCAAAGTCTCCACCTGCTAATGCCATCACCTCTGGGTTAGAATTTCAATCAATGAATCTTAGGAGGACATAAACATTCAGTCCCTAGCAATATATATATCATAAAATATTGTCCCTACCTTATAGACTAGAAATATGAAATTTATAAGGCTGAGTTTGACACAGGTACAGAGCTAGTAAATGAATGAGGTAGAATTCAAACCTAGGTTCAGTTAGCAAATAGATACCTCATGATTCGACCGCTTAAAAATAAAGACATGAAGAAAAATGAAGGGGCTACACCTTTTGCTTCATTTGTGTCCCTCAACAGTAACAAGCTCAGGGATGACCACCTAGAAATTCCTCAATTATTTAAGTAGTTTATGTTTCTTCCACTCACATCAACATGTATAAAATCAAACCAAAATAGTGGAAAGAAATTATAACCGCTCCACTTTGGCTCTCAGTTATATACGCTGCCAGCTTCATATTCAAATTCCTTGAGTGTCACTACTGGGTCTCAAGTATTTCTGAGCTCCACCAAATACTCTTCTCTGCTCTTTTCAGAAACAGCTTTGTGTCTCTGCCCTGAAGTTTCTTGCCACAGTGGATATTTAGGAATATTGTTCAGCACCAACTTTCTGTGGCTTTATTTTGGCTCCTGGCATGTAGTCTGCCTCACATAGTTCCCTTTTGTTTTGTTCAAGAAGGGAACCATCTCTTCATCCCTTTTGGGTTGTGGAATAGCAAATGCGTTTCTCACATAGGCATGTCAGTGCAGCTTGTTTGGTATTATTTACCTTATTATGTAGCCCTGTGCTACAGGTACTTGCATATTGGCCATGGAAATTGATTCCAAAGATGTGTTGACTGTCTTGTAGCAAGCTCTCATTAAAATCGCTCTACCACTCCCTCCTGAAGACAGCTAGCATTTGAATTCATCTCACATACATATATTCCCTCACCTGTTCTACTTAGGAGGAATTTCTTTCTTCACATCTGTTTAAAAAAAAAAAAAAAACAGGCTCCCCTTTCCCTGGGAATATTTGAGATGTGTTTCAGGCAAGAGCTAGTGCTGGACTTTAATGCTGTCCCTAGAATCACCTATTGAATTTCTTTTTATTGAACTGCTGACAGAAAATACAGTTGGAGATAATGAACTGGAAGATGTCATTGGGCGTGTCTTCCCCCTAGATAACCAGCTTCCCCAGGGGCCACTTTCCCCTTCTGTCCGACTCCCACCAAAGGGGAGTCTCCCATGCTGTCCAGTGGTCAAGCAGTGTATTCTGGCTGTGCTGCCCCTAGACAGACAGAAGACGCAGGCAGGTCGCATGGGCCAGATACACTCAGGGCTCAGATGAACCTCTGACCAGGAGGAGCTCCATCTAGTCACCATTCTCAGAGTTTGGGGGATTGTTTTACCTTTCTTATACCTGTATTCAGTCCAGGTTGGTTATCAGTTGCTTCTTTTATAAGGGAAGTTTAAGCAGTTCTTGTAAGGGTAAGCTTTGTTTTAAGGTTCGTAAAAGTTGCATCAGTGCTGCCATGGCCTTGTCCCTAGGGCACCCAGGGACTTCAGTCCTGTTATCATAAAGACCACGTAGTCCCTAGGCCAGGGTTGTAAATCTCCAGGCCAAATTACAGCATATCACTAAGTGACACTTAGTGTAGGCTCTGCAAGATGTTGTAGTGAGTCTTATGGCCATCATTAAATGTATAGCCATGGTATATCTCTTACAGTCTACTACACATTCACCATGCAATGTTGCTCCTTTTATATGGGTGAGATAATTTTGTTACAGTGACGCAGTTTTGAGATTGTAGTTGGATACTTTGATTGAATTGGATGTTGCGGTAACACCTGGGCTCCCCTGATGAAGATCAAAAATACACCCAGTTAGCTCTCTGAAAGTATGTGTCCTTCTAGTTTTTTTTTTTTCATGCACCTAGTACAACAGGCTCACCTCTGCAGCCTGGACACTTCAGCTGTACTTATGCCCCACAGACAGACATGTGGTCTCTGCCTGAGTGGGCAAGAATGGCCAGTGCCCTGCACTCATGGGCTGTGGCAGCTGTCCAATCTCTATTGTCTAGACATAAACAAAGGTACAGAGCTGAGCTGATCTGTAACTCAAGGGCAGCCTCCAGCCATCAGAACCCTGAGTCAATATTTAGGGGGCCAGGCAAATCCTTTAGAAAAGAGGGGAAAGGCTAGTTAGGTGTCAACAGCAACTAGACTTTATAAGGATCATTTTTACTCCCTGAATGATTTTTTCCTCACGCTTGACCACATATGTTAGCAAACTAGTTTTATCTACGTAGTGAAATCAATTTGCAAAAGGTAAAAAAGAAATTTGTTAATTTCTTAAATTGGCTGAGAGAGAATGGATTCTTTTCCCCATTCCCATTGGCAATAGGATAGAAAAATATGGAAATGTAAAAAAGATAATTAGGCCTTTTGAAAATAATAATTACCAATTGTTTACTTTTCCAGTCATTCCAAAAGAGGTACTATGAGAGAAACTGTGGCCAATCCCTAAAGATGGTTAAGAATTGACAAGAATATAGATTTCATGTGTGCATGCCTCCATGCTCGTGGTATAGTTAGTTCAGTGCTGCTTAAAGAAAACATGGCTGGGAATCAATGATCTTGGAGTTCATTTCTACCCCTATAATTCAAATGAATTATTTAGAATATTATGAAGGAGTTATAATTTTAAATGCAGCTAATGCATCTCTGGAAGCACTGTTATTGCAGATGGTGGGGAGTTGCAGCTCCTATTTGTAATAATAGCAATCAGACCAACGTAATTCATCAGAGACTGGAAAAAGTGCTGACTGCAGCCAAATGGAACCAGGAGATAAAGGACACCGGTGTAGCGTGGGAAGGGATTCCTAAGAAAATTAATGTGTCCCCAAAGGGCTGTCTGCTACTTAATAATAAACATACTTTCAGGAAAATGAAAGCAAATGAACGTGAGTAAAGGGCAAAAGTTAATCAACACAACTCTACCAAATGGCAAGAGACATAAACTAAAGAGCTGAGGGAATATGTGGAGTAAAAATGTGGGAGCACAAAGGCAGGAATTCAGTCCCTTGCAACGAAGGGTTTTTTCATCTCTACATTTGCAAATAGGCTCTCATTTTCAAAACCTTGGGCCCTGCCTCTTCCAGGAAGCCTTCCCAGGAAACTCAAACTTGCCTCAACTCACCTTTTCCAGCCTGGGACCCTCGTGTGGCAATTTGTCCTGTGTCTATGTGTCTTGGGTATGGAGTGGGGGACTGCTGAGGAGGAAGGCAGAAGTGGGGCATGCTTACTGTTTTGTAGAACCCCATATTTCCTGCTCCCACACA
Source organism: Microcebus murinus (assembly GCF_040939455.1). Lineage (NCBI taxonomy): Eukaryota > Metazoa > Chordata > Mammalia > Primates > Cheirogaleidae > Microcebus > Microcebus murinus. Next base: position 7,088,595 of record NC_134111.1, read on the forward strand.
CTTTCCTTTTTAGTAAATGGCAACTGCCCTTTTCCAGTTGGTCAGGACATGAAAGTTAAGTCATCCTTGACTCTACTTTTTTTCTTATGTAGAGGCTTTGCTTTTTAGATTTACTCCCCTACCCCCTAAAAAAGTGAAAATAGTAAAGAGAGTTGCCACATAACTGGTACCCAGTTGCCTTGATTATTATTATCTTACCTTAGTATGAAAAACACGGATACATTTTATTAATTTAGGTATCAATACATACTTTATTTAAATTGCCTTAGTTTTTATCTAATGTTCTTTTTCTGTTACAAGATTCCACCCAGGATATGACACTACATTTTTGCCATGGACAAAACATTTGCATTTCCCCAAAATTCGTATGTTGGGGTCCTAATGTGGAGGGGTTTGGAGGTAGGGCCTTTGGAAGATAGCTGGGTTTGGATGAGGTCATGAAGGTGGAGCCCCCACAATGAGACTGATGCCCTTGGAAGGGAATGAAAAGCACAGAGTGTATTATCTTTGCCAAGTGTGAACATAGCAAGAAGATATCACCTATGAACCAGGAAGACAGCCCTCACCAGGCACCAAATCTGCTGCTGCCTTGATCTGGAAATTAACAGCTTCTGGAATTGTAAGAAATAAATGTTTGCTCTTTAAGCTATGCAGTCTATTGTGCACTTGATACAGCAGCCCAAACTGACTAAGGCGATATAGTCGTCACACCTCCATAGACTGTTCTTGGCTGTGCCTGTATCTCAGGCTTGCCCTATTTTTGATGACCTTGAGTTTTGAGTTGCAATGCTGAGGTATTTTGTAGGATTTCTCTCTATTGGAATTTGCCTGATGTTTTGACTGTGGTTATGGGTGTTGGGGAGGCAGGCACAGGGGTGAAATGCCATTTTCATTACATCATATTCTTGACTCCTCTCTTGATCTCACAGAGCTCAGCGAATCCGTGAGCAAATCCCTATGATTTTTGGCATGCTTCCAAAATCTAATCCATTAACAACACTCCACACCACCACCGCGGTCCATGTTATTAGCATCTTTGTCCTGGATCGTTTTAATAGCTTCTTAACTGATCTGCCTTCTTCTTCTCCTCGAACCATGGAGAAGCCAGAATAAGATCAGGGTAAGATTTTTAAGTCATAACATTTCACTCCTCAAGTCAAGGCCTTCACTACATTCTCTTCTTGCTCAAAGTAAAAGCCCTGCTCTCTTTACCATGGTCCACAGGACCCTATGTGACTTCTCCTCTCTCCTGTCTCCGACTGTATCTCCCAAAAGTTCACACTCAGAACCCATCCTCCCCTTGTCTATTTATGTAAAGCACTTTCGAGTCTCTGCTAATGGGTCTGTATCTCAATACAATATTAATTTTGGTCTCATACAGCAATAAAATAATTTGTATAATCTATGCTCACTTATTAAGGTCCTGTGGAAATAGTCCAATAAAAATATTCTCATGCTAACCATACTATCTAGTATACATAAGAATGGTAGTCATTATTTTTGACACTAACCATGAGGCAGAGACAGCATTAACCCCTTTAGTGTAAGACATTCCAGTGGATTTCCATCTCTCATATTATTAAATATGCACTTCTTATCCTGGTGGACACCATCCACTAAGCTGGCCCTCTTATCTCCAGCCTCACCTCCTTTCACTACTCTCCCTGCTCTCTACACTCCAACAACACAGACCTTTTGATTCGCTCTCACCACATTCCCTGCGTTCTACCTGATATGCTCCTCCACAGTATCTTAGTCAGTGTGGGCTGCTATAACAAAATACCACAGACTAAGTGGCTTAAACAACAGACGTTTATTATTCAGAGTTCTGGAGGAGGGAAGCCCAAAAACAAGGCTCTGGCAAACTGGGTCCTTCTGAAGGATCTCTCCTTGGCTTGCGGACATCTCTCCTCTCCTTGTGTCCTCAGATGGTAAAGAGAATGAGAGTTCCTGTCTCTTCCTCTTCTTATAAAGGCATTAATCTCATTGCGATGGCACCACCCTCACAATCCCCTCTAAATCTAATTACCTCCCAAAGGCTCCACCTCCACATACCCTCACATTGCGGATTAGAGCTTTAACATATGAATTTTGAGGGAACACAAACATTCAGCCCACAACATGTGGGCCTTGGCATAACTTACTTCATCACACTCCATATAGGTCCTACTCAAAACCGTCTTCCCAGAGAGGCTGTCCCTGTTAACTTCAACTATAACCTCCCTATTGTCCTAGGTTACTCAGTTATAAGGCAGGAGATAGTAAAGCCAGAATTTGACCTGGGTCTATTTTAACTTCAGACTCTTTAACCACTTCAATACGAGCGTCGACTATGAACGCGCACAGCCGAGCGCCGACTGTAGCCGACAGCCATGATATGAAAGCACACAGCCGAGTGTTGACTGTAGCATTAATAACAAAACTTCTACAACAGTACTCTGAATCGAGGCAATACAACCCTTGTACTGCATCAGAAAATCTCATGCATTTTAGAGAATGACATTTTCCAGCACCTTACAATAGTGATAAAATAAAAAGGAAAAATCCACTAAGAAGATGTATTGTATACTCAAAAAATAATAAAAGGGGTAGTACCAGATACTATTGTAAACAATGTAATGTTGGCCTATGTGTAGCCCCATGCTTCAAAATTTATCATACCAAAGAATAAAATTTATCATAATATTCAAAAACTTGTCTTATTTCTTTATGATATGAATGAAATAGAACTATAATTTTGAATTGACTTTTCTAATTTTTCATTTATCAAAATAAAATTGTGAACATTTAAAAATAACGTAATGAAAACATATATGTGTATGTTACCTATTCTGATTTACAGTACAAGTAAAGCTGCCTGTAAAGTAAAACAAGCTTTCAGTGCTGTAAATCTTTCCTCATCACACAAGAGCAAAATGGATCCGTTGTCACTGCACAGCACTGACTACAGTGCGGACTGTGAGTGGGGCTGCGGTGGAGGGTTCACGGCCGGTGAGCGCCGTCCCGAAGTGGCCAACATGGCCTTCACTATGAAGCCCATACCTTCGAATGTCGTCACAGGCCAATCTTTATCTCCTTAAGTGGCCTTTAAAAAAATGTTTCATATCTTCCCTGCCATATTGCAGTTACTGACCATAAGTTGTTGCTGTCCTTGTCATGTCCCTGGAAGATTTCTGTTTTCTTCACAACCATAAATTACTTATTTCAACTGAGAATTCATGTGAAAACTTCCTACTTGGAAGTGATCTTCTTTTTGAAAGATCTCTTACCCTCCCTTGTGTCTACATTGCCCTGGTGGGTCTTGTTAAGAATTATCTTACATGGTAGGTCTGTCCTTAGTCACTCTACCCACTTGCTAGATGAGATAATTATTGGTGAAAAAAGAACATGTTTATATACATTTCTTACTTTCTTTGTACCAGAAATTGTTCAGATATAGTGGTTATTCCATCATGTTGCTTAAATTAGAAGCTTTATGTAATGATGTGGAAATTTTCCAAAATATATTTTTAAGTCAGAAAAAAAAAAAAAAACAGACATCGTAGCATGTGCCTGTAGACCCAGCTATTCAGGAAGATAAGGTAGGAGGATTGCTTCTTTCATTCACTGTGTTAGTTGCTTATAAGTGCTGTAACAAATGGCCATAACTTAGTGACTAAAACAGCACCTATTTATGGTTTTGCAGTAGGTGGGTCAGAAGTGAACATACAGCATGGGTCAGCTGCCTCCACCTCTAGGATGAAGTGAAGGAGTATGTGGGGATTCCTTATGGGAGACTCTAGAGATTCACTGCTTCTGGATTCTTTCAGGTTTTTGACAGAATTTAGCTTCCTTTGGAGCCAGCTATCACCTGGGGGTTGCACACAGCTCTTAAGGGCCACCTTTTATGCCTTGTCATCCCCAGGAATGATGGCTGAGTCCTGCTCCCTCCCTTCTGCTGCACCTGTTGCACTGCAGTCTGAGAAAAGTCTCTGCTTTCAAGGGCATGAGTGACTTCATTGGGGCCACGTGAGTAATACGGGATGATCTTAGGATCTCAAGGTCTGTGACCTTAATCACATCTGCAATGTCCCTTTTTCTGTGTAACAACATAACATATTCACAGGTTCTAGGGATGAGGATATGGGCATCTTTGGTGAGTCGTAAGTATTATTCTGTGTTCTGCATTCACGTAATTCTCAAGTGATAACCACAGAACTCATTGCATCTGAGAAGTCCAGGAAAAGGGACTTTATCTCTGAATCACAAAATGTGCAGTATGAAGCATAGTGCTCTATGTAAAAGGCAATAAAATAGAGGGTAAGAAATATTGTAAATATTGTGCTTTTAGTTTTTATAAGCTGTTCTCTCCAGATTTGATATTTTGGTGGATGATACCACAGCAATCAATATATAATGCTACTTCTACTATAAAGTAACTATGACTTTAATTCAATTTTCTAAGCCACCATTATTTTCATCATTTATTCTGAAAAATAAATAGTGTGATGATTAGTTGAAAAATCAGACAAAATACATAATTGATTTATTTTTTTAACTGTCTTGCCTCAGGGATTAACATTAAGCAATGTTCTGTCTACGCTGCCTCTCACAACTGCATTGCAAATTCGAGAGTTGAATCACTTTCTAAAATTTTGCTTAATCATGTAAATTTCTTCTAACCATTAGACTCATGATGGCATGTCCAATATTTCTCCATTTATTATCATCAGCAAATTGCTAGATGCATTGTTTTCTTCCTGGTTGAGATCATTAATTAAGATGTTTTGGTGACTGAACATCTCCCCACCCCCACATCCTTCATTGAGAATCACCTGGCGCCAGAATGCTCAGGCCAGTCACCGGGTCCAGTTGATTTCAGTCCTTTAGCCACTTTGCTCATAATAGGGTCAATCTGACTGCAGTTCCAATATGAAGGCCAGGCTCTGGGATATTGTCAGAGGATACAACAGACTTCCAGAGGGAACACAGCAAACTTAACATCCCTCGAATGCAAATTAGAACCACTGATAGCCTTGAGTCACAGCTCTGTGGACCACTGACCAATAAGTCAAGGTAGGAAATGGAATGGAGAGAGTGGGTGCATTTGGGTAATATTTAGGTGATAATGTTAGCATGACTTGGAAACAGAATGGTTGTAGGCAATGAAGGTCATGCCCGGTTTATATTTGTTTTGCCTTCAATAAGGAATAATGATGCCATTCCCCCAGAGAATACAGAAAGAATTGTGTGTGTGTGTGTGTGTGTGTGTGTTGGTGATACTAGTGAGAAGTTGCAAATAAGTTTATTTTTCTAAAATATTTTTCATATGACCTGGGAAGATCTAAGTAGTGATGCGCAACAAGCATTTCTACACGTGTCTGAAATTCAGGAATGTGATCTGAGTTTAGATTTGCATTCCATCATTGTACACTAGTCCACCCTCATCAAAAGTTTCACTTTTAAAGATTTCAGTTATGCACAATCTTGGTCTGAAAATATTCAGAAAATAAGCAAATTTATGATTTCTGAGTAGTGTGATGAAATGTCATGCCTGGGATGTGAATAGTGCCTTTTTCCAGTGCGTCCATTCTGTAGTGACTTGGTAGCCGTCTCATTTATCAGGTCAACTATTGTGGTATCACAGTCCTTGTGTCCAATTCGCCCTTAGAATGGCCCCATGTGCAAAAGTAGCAATGCTGGCAATGTGGATATGCCAAAGAAAAAGAGTAAAGTGCATCCTTTAAGTGAAAAGGTGAAAGTTCTTGAAAAAATTGTATACTAAGGTTGTTAAGATCTATGGTAAGAATGAATCTTCTGTCCATGAAATTGTAAAGAAGAAATTGGTGCTAATTTTGCTCTTGCTCCTCAAACTGCAAAAGTTATGGCTGCAGTGAGTGTTAAGTGTTTAGAAAATGTATCCCTCGAGGAAAAGCAAAGGCTACTGTATACAAAGTAGTTAATAGTATGTAGGTGTCTGAACTTCCTCAGAAATAAGTTGTATAGAATGGGAAAGGAAGGCATTGGGGAGATCTGTGAGAATAGCAATGGAGTTCTCTTGGTCTATTTGGGCTGTTATCACAAAGTACAATAATGAAGTGGATAGCTTATAAATAACAAAATTTTATTTCTCACACTTTGGGATGCTAGAAGTCTGAGAACAGATGCCAGCTTACTTGGCATCCAACTCACACTAGAAGAATGCTTGCCAATTAGAAACTACCTCAGTGCTTTTTCTTTGTGCCATGGATAAAATGTCTCTGTCACCCTAAAATCCCTATGTTAAAGCCCTACCCCCCACTTTGATGGTATCAGAAGATAAGTTGAAGCCTTTGGGAGGGAATTAGGCTTACTTAGGTCATAAGGCTGGAGTCCTCATGATGGGATTCGTGTTCTCACAAGAGGAGACACAAGAGAGATTGCATGGTCTTCCCCTCGCCCTGGCCATGCAGCTCAGAAATGCCATGTGAGCCTGTGACATGAAGGAAGCCGTGTGCATGAAGAGGGGAAGAGAGCCTGCACCAGACTCCTGATGTCCTGCATCCTTGATCTTGGACTTCGTAGTCTCCAGGCTGCCAGAAACGTGTGTCTGTTGTTGAAGTCATCTAGTAAACGGTATTTGCCATGGAAACCCTAGATGAAAAAATGCTCCATCGAACTCACTCTCCTTTCAATTATCATTGAACTCCTGTTGAAACTAAAGTGATGGTAGACAGATTCCCTTACACCACAAACTCATGGATAAACAGCTTTTGCAATTTTTTTTTTTCTGGAACTGGGTTTTATTTTGTTAGAACTCAGCCACATAACCTCATCCAACTAGAAGAGAGACTTGAGCGTGTGGTCATGTAGCTATATCCATGGAAAAGAGACAATCACCTTGGGCATAAATAGACTGCTCTGCCCCTTAAATCGAAGTGACACTGGTAGAAAACAATGCTTATTTATTAGAGCAGCATTTATAAGAGTGAAACCTCCAGATAAGCTCAATGCCAAATGCAACAATGTTCTTTCCCTTACCAAATCCTTCAGCAGTATTTGAAACTGTCAAACTCTTTTTTGTCCTTGAATCACCCCTTTCTCCACACACCCCTTTCTCTGCACATCCCCATTCTCCCTGGGGAATCCAATAAACTTCTTTAATTTCAATTTGTTTCTAAATTCTGATGACTTTCAAGTATCCTTCCACTCATATATATCTCCTGAGTTTTAGATACATATCTTCAACTCTCTAGTAGCCAAATCTGAGAAGTTCAGCAAGCAAATTATAAAAATTGAAAAAATAAAATACAAGTTATCTTGTCTCCATACCACCTAGACTCCCTTCCTGAGGTGTTTTATCTTTGTTTTTCTTTTTCTTTTTTCTCAAGACAGAAACCTGAGTATTACTTTGACCTTCCCTCTTTATTACCCTCCTTGGATATCAATCTCAAATCCTGTCATTTTGATGTCTCTGGTGCATTTTGATTTATATACCCTTTCCCACCTCCAATGTTATTGGTTTAATTCAGTTTAATTCCCCATCATCTTCATTGAGGACTATTGGAAATTTTCTTCACTCATCTTTCTCCAGGCCTATCCATCTCTCATTATTAATCTTCACACCGAAATCACAATAATGTCACTAACATATAAATAGGAATCTGTTACTTTGCTATAGGATTGCTTCCTACCCGTAAATCAGTGCTTGTGCACGGTGGGTATCAGTCTCCCGTAGCACAATTATGTTGAAAGTGTTGTCTTCTGTCCTTGCGATGTGACTCTCACTGCCAAGTGTTCTCTTTGGCAATTGTTACTTCAGTGTGCCCCAGAACCCAGGAAAAGAAGGATTTTGAGGGAGAAGGAAGGACATTTAATTCCAACCCTAAGATAAATGGTAATTCAGTTAATAAGTTTAAAACTTTCTAGGCATTTGAGCACTCACCTGAGATAATTTAATTGAAAATGAGATCTCATGATATTTTATTCTCAAGTTTACAGTTCTTGGAATTAGGGTCATTCTCCCCAAGTGTTTTGAGTATATTATTCATTTAAATTGATTCTAGTTTGACTTCTGTAATGAGCCCTTGTAAGTTATTAATAGAAACAGTTACCTTACCCAAAGGGAAGTACTGCAACTCTGGCCTAGTTGTAAAGCCTCATGATAGAGCCTTCTAACCAATATTAATCATTTATTCTAATGAATTTGTGGAGGTTTGCTTTACAGTGGAAACAAAAGAGGCAAAGAAAGATAGTGATGGGACAACTCTGAAGTGGAGAAGAGAAAAGGCACATTATTGTGAATTTTACGATATTGGAAGAAAATGGTATTTTCAATTCCATATTCTTCCAATATTTAATATTTGAAGCTTTCATTATCAGATGTATCTAGTTGCAAGCAGAAGGATGGAAAGTGAAACAGAAAAATTACATTCAGGTCTCTGACTTTTGTACATGAGAAGAGTGAAGCTCACGAGGTAGAAAGGACATGCTCAAAATGACATAGTTATACAGAGAGCAGAGGGCAGACCTCATGTTAAGTGTTCCTACCACAATAAAATGAAATTTAAATAAATAAAGAGCTTTGCTTTTGTGCTATTTACCCAATCATTGCATTATTATCTTTATTTAATAGTATTCATTTTCTATTGATAACAGATCATCATACACTTAGTAGCTTAAAACTATGTAAGTATAGCATCCCACGGTTTCTATGGGTCAGCAGTCTGGGCACAGTTTATCTGTGTCCTCTATCCAGGGTCTCCCAGGTGTCAGCCTGGGCCCTGGTCTCATCTGAAGCACAGGGTCTTTTTCCAAGATCATATCATTTTTGGAGGATTCAGTTCCCTGTGACTGTAGAAACGGTGGTGAGTGGCTTCCCCCAAGACAGCCAGACATCCTCTCAGGCTTCCAGGTCTTTGTCTCAGGGCTCCTCTGATTAGGTCTAGGTCGGGCTCACCTAGGATATCTTCCTTTGATTACTTCACAGTCAAATGATTACGAATCTTAATTGCATTTGCAAAATCCCCTCACCTTTGTCGTGTAAAACTAACCAAGAGAGGGGTAACCCATCATATTCACAAAATTTTCAATTTCCTCTGGATAGAGGAGTAGCATAATTAGATGAAGAGATGATTAAGAATAGGTGGCTTGAATCAAACATCCTGACTTTAAAAATTGTCTTGGCATTTTCTGACTAATGATTCTTGCAACTTACTTTATTTTTCACTTAGTTTTTTAAGTCTTTGTGTTCTCCTCTACAAAATTAGGATAAAATCCACTCACGTACTACATATTGTTTCGAATTGCCCCTTGAGCTCACAGTGACTCCTTCTTTGTGGAGTCCTCACCCCTCATTGCCCGGAAGGCCCAGCAGTTGTGGGTGTGATCTTACACAGCATTTCTGGCTACTTGGGATTCAGTCAAAGGTGGAATATCTAGCAGGGTCTATTAAAATTCCCCTTCAGGAAATTTGTAGTAGAGCCCAGTTTAGTTTATACTTTTGTCTGAAAAGTTATGAATTAGAATTCTCTGAAGGCAGCTGTTTTCTACTGCTAAATGGGAAAAGCAGATACAACTAACTTGCAAAGGGTGATACCATTGATATGTTAGAAAGAAATTAAAAAAAAAAAAAGCAGAGATGAGAGATCTGGTGCAATGAGACTTGGTAGGAAAGAAAAAACATGATAAAAACATACTGCCAAAGTGAGAGTGAGAAAAATGTAAGAGAATAAGGAAAAGAGCAAGAGAAGAAAGCAGTTGTGAAAGTGGCTGCTTGAGTTCAAAATTTGTTTTTATGTTTTTTTTTTTTTCAATTTTGGTTTCACTTACTCAATTAATCAGCAGATATTTACTGAGCACAAATTACCCGCAAGGCACATTTTTGACTGCTACAGAAACAGCGTTCAGCAGGACAGAGCCCCTTCCCTTTTAGGATTTTTGTTCTCTTAGGACCCCTGAGAGAGACCAGGGGGCGAGCACGCAGCGACCCTCGCGGGCACCGTGCACCAGCGACCCAGACGGCGTGCGGGAGAGCCGCGTGGCCTGTGGGGAAGGACTTGTCTGTCCACTAATTCTGCGGCTGTTTTCAGGGAAGGTGCTTTGAGGAAAATTTGGTCAATACTGGACCATGAGATGCAAATAACCGAGTGAAAATTTGAAGCGAGTATAGCTTCACATCAGGCCTTCATTTCCTGTAAGATTAACTGTATCCTTTCAATAAATGCCACTATGAAATTTTGGCAAAATCTGATTCTTTTTATTCCTTGATACAGGAATTTTAACCAGACTACAACTCTCATTATGGTAAATAAATGAATATAATACCTAACGACATTGCAGGAACAGGTTAGGGGAGCACATTTATCTACTAAGATTCCCTTTTCCTAATAATCTGTAAAATAATGGTGTTTCTTCTACACCGTTTATGGACCGAAATGCCTCCTTTTAGAATTTTTTAGCATTAAATGTAAAACCACCCTTGTAGATAAAAAAGTCACCAACAAAAGGGCATGACCTCAATTGAATCCACCCCCCACCCGCTTATCTGAATCATTCACCAGGAGAGGAGACTGGACATGGAAACTGCCCTCAGTGACATTGTCTTCAATAATCATTGTTGATCTTGGGCCTCCAAGCCAAAAGGTTAGATAAACAGGCTGAAGGCCTAAAATGTTTCTATCTATTAATGGCCAGAAAGAGAGCTGACCAGAGAGCAGATGGAGATAGACTCTGTCAGTAAAGCAACCCTTTAATCCACTCGTATGGACAGTATTAGACACACTTTAGCTTCTGTGCGTCTCATGCTCAGTGCCTATGGTAGGGATTTTATCACCTTTGAGGCAGCAGAAGTAGCCATCTAAATAGGCAGCTAGTGTTACAATCCCTGTTCAGATCCTTCCCTTTTTAGCAATTTCATTTGTTCTTCTGCCACATCTTTAATTGACATAAGTAGAATTAATCAATTGACACTAAATGTGCTGAAAGTTGCCCGTCTTCCCCTAACACCACCTCAGGTAAGAAACCACGTGCCCAATACAAGAAGGTTCTCACTCCCCGTGGTGCTCCCAGATCAGGGGTGGTGCTTGGCTCTTAAAAGCAGTCAAAAAAGTAGTAGTAAATACTGCTCAAAGCTGATTCTCTGCACATGAGAACATAGATGTATTGTCTAATTGATTGTTCATAGAAATAATTGGAGAAGGGGATACAGAAAGGCAAATACCACCCACTGCAATATATATTTGATATAAAAAAAGCATTTTAATTAATTATATTTATGATTGGTGAAGAAAGCTTAAAGCCCTGGCTTATCTGCTCTTTGCTCATACATAGCTGCTGTTTTCAGAAGTACTTAAAAATTTAAGTCCAGAATAGAAATCAGAAACTATATACTTATGGCTATTTAAGGAAGTTCACCATTTCTTGGATAGCTTCAAGTCAATCCTGCTTTTGTATATTGGGTTTAATATATAATATAGTTGTTAATGATTTTTAGTTGGACTCAAAAATTTGAATTCCTTCTGATCTGAAACATGAAAATTTTTTAAAAACTTCACTTATTTTTCTTTGTTCATTTTACATGAAGATTATAAAACCAAAGTAAATTTCAAAGTTTGATATCTCCCAGAGAATAGGTTCTGTGATCATTGGCCAATTTTTTCTTGCCTGAAAAAAAAAAAAAAAATATATATATATATATATATATATATATATATATATATTTGAAAGTAATAAAATGGAAACTTTAAAGGAGTGATCTCAGACCAAAAATGAGACTGTTTTGCAATTCTGGGTTTAAATTAAAAGTCTGCTAACATTTGAGGGAGCGGGGCAGGAATCAAGCCTTACAAAACAGTCCTTGATTGGCAATTAGCAATTAGAAAATTTCAGAATGTTCAGGAGGTAATTTTGGATAAGTACCTAAACCCATGGCTGCATGTCTGATCTTTTGCCAAACTTTTCAAATACTAGATTTGCAAAACTGAGATGAAAATTTATCAGCTACTGGTTGCCTCCAGGCATTTTTCTGATATTTGCTTCATTTAAGGCTAAAAGGACTTCATAGATTTTAGGAGCTGTGATCCATTTGGAAGCAAGAGCATAGATACAAGTGGAAAGCAAACAAGAAGTAATCACAATGACATCTAGGTTTCTAGGCCTGCCCAGGCATATTTTCCTCCAGTATTCCAACAAATACTGGAGGACTATAAGCACTTACTTTATACTTGGTGTCTTTCTCAACCAGAGAAATAAAGAATTAACACTTCCATTTTCCAAATGGTTAGAGATGCTACATAACTTACTCAAGTCATAAATATCTAAGCAGCATAATAATCAGTAATATCTGGCCACATAGTCCACATAAGTGAAGCCTGTGCAATGAAGTGGCATCATTCTTTCTCATGGAAACTCTGTTGCAGGGAAAATAAACCAAATTGCCAAATGCCTAGATATGATGAAAATAACTTGCTTAAGTCGTGCTGCCTATTAATAGCTTATGTGAGGTACTCATGTATTCATTCATTTATTTATTTTAAACATCTTATTAATCATCTAATGTACAGCAGGCACTTTACCAGGCTTTTAAGATATATAGATGAATAAAATAAAATATTTGGCTGTTTAGAACTTTACTTTTACATAGCTTGACAGACTGTGAATAATACACATTATGAAGAAACAAATTATATAGAATGCTAGCAGATGATGGAAAAAATGAACAGGGTATGGAGATCAGGATTGCATTTTGAAACACAATGGTCGTAATAGGGCTTATTGGGATGAAAACCATGGACTCATTGTTTAAGGCTTGAAGAATGTGAATTAGATATGGGGGAATACATTACAAAAAGATGGACCAAAAATTATATTGGGAGTTATTCCAACTTTTTTTTTTCCAACTACAAAAATCCACTCCAAATCTATCCCTTTTACAATTCTGCTAGGGGCCAAAGCTATGGTCTTTCTTTTTTGTCTCTTGTTTTCTGTTGTCCATTCTCTATTTCTAATTTTATACCCTCTTTCCCCATTTTTTCTTCATTATCCTCACTTGTATGATTCATCTTTAATATTTTTAAATGACATATGGTTTCATCTTTTAACATTTTAACTTACAATCCTTTAGCTGCTCCACTCAAAAGCTTCCATAGACCATACTGCACAGGGAAGGACACGTGAGCAACAATTTTTCCTCATTTAAATTCTGATATATGCCTATTTTTGCTTAAGAGTCTATTAGATCTGTATGTTATATATTCTCCATTTGACTCCTAAGATAATTTTTCACCCTTGTGTGGTGTCTAAGGACTTATCCTCCATGGACACCACCTAGCTACCTTGCCATGTCACTTCCAATTGGGTTCATCCAGATCATAAGACAAAAGGAGAAAGTGATCTTCCTTGTGTTCCTCCCTGCCAGATGCAATTTTGCAGTGACCCACCAGGGTCATGCCTTCTGTTGAGTAGTCCTCTCTTCCAGCTGCAGTCATTGCGCCTGCAGTCTTAAGGGTTGTGACTGTACACCATCCATTGTGGGTTTTCCTTACCATGTGCAAAGCTTTGTAAATAGTCCCTCCATTAAACTTGCTTTGAATGCCTTTTTAAGTTGACCGTCTGTTTCCAGCTTGGAGCCTGACCTGTGGGATCACCATCTTTCTCCTCATATTTTGTAGCAGGGCCAATGACTATCATAAATAAGTAAAGTAGATATCATTTCATGTGGGTAGAAATATCACCATCCTGCTTATGAAATTTACCTGGGTGTTTAGACTACCTGTTTGTTTTATACCAACCATGTGCCAGACACCAAGTTCATACAATAGCTGTGGGAAGTGGGAATTGTCCCCATTTCATAGATGAAGGAATAGAGGTTTGAAGAGAACATGGAATTTGTCCACAATAATAAAGCCATTAATTGATGGAAATTGAATATTAGCCTTGTTATCTGTGACTTCAAAGCCCATATTACTCCTAAATAAATTTTTGGAAAGAACTTCTTCACCCAGTATATTCAAAATAACTAGGCCTCTTAAATGAACCTTACCATATTGCAAATGTTCCCAAGAAGTTCAATTGCAATAAGTTCCTTTTTAAATGATCTTAAGAAATTCCAAAGAATGAAGAGAGACTAAAGTTCTAATAGAAGGGAAAAATAGCAGGAGGAAAGCTGAAAGAAACACTTTTTCTTTTGACTGTAGCACTACATCAAGTCATTTAACATTGTAATTCAGCATGGATTCCAAATGTGAACAGTATGTGCATCATAATTCCTCTAGGAACTGGGAATTTAGCTGGAACCATGCAGTGTTAGCAACTCTTCAGAATTCTTAAATCCCTCTTAAGGATTCTTAATGATAAATTCTTATATTCTTAGATCCTTCTCATTGGCAATGCAGCTGATCTGTCTTGATAGATGGCAAGTAGCCTGTAGAAACAGAAATCAAAACCCTGTTCTGCTAATTTTACTATTTCATTTTGGGCAAGTACCTTGACCTGCCTTAGGCTTTCATCCTCAAGTGAAATAGATATAAGAATGTCTACCTTATAGAGATTTTTAGTTTATTACAAAAAAACAACCTAATTCAAAACATTTTAAACATTATAAAATCTCAGGAAATGTGCTGAATGATCAGGATAAGGGAAATAGATATTATCAGAAGGGGCCGAGAGGGATACTTCAAGAGGGAGAATATCACTGTTTCTGAAGTCTAAAAATCTGCCTTCACTCATGCAATATTTTATTCTTGCTTTTTCTCATACCCTATTATTTTGGGCAAACTTCATCTCTGAATCACTGGTGCACCACTAGTAAACACTCAAGTTGTCTGTGGTTAAAAATAATGAATTTTTCCTCCTTTTTTTCTGTCTAACATGACCCCATTTTCCTCTCTCTCTTTTTTTTTTTTTTTTGGAGGGTGGTATACAAAAAAAGTGAATCATGAAGTGATATGTGTGGAATAGTAGTATATCATTTCCTATTATACTACTTAGCTATGTCCTGAGATTCTGACTTCTTTCAAATGATGACTTAGAATAAAAGATACAAAAAATAAGGTGATTGGATTAATGATGAACATTAAAGATATAATTTAAGAAATTAAAATATATCACATAAAAAAGAGAAGGAGGTAAAACATGAGTACTAAAATAATATTTTTAATTGAAAATGACATAATTCACTATTGCAAGATCATGAAAACAACCCACGTGTCTGTCAATTCATGGGTGGATAATTAAAATTTGGTATATGCTCACAATGGAATACTACTCAATTCTAAGAAATGACAGTGAGCTAGCACCGTTTACGCTATCCTGGATTAAGCTTAAGCCCGTTATCCAAAGTGAGGCGACACAAGATCAAGAAAATGGGCTCCCCATCTACTCTCCATCAAATTGGTACTGACTGATTAAAAATATGGTGCTCAAATGGTGTTAGTGTTCACCAGGGTTTGGGGGAGGGGGAAATACACATTTTAGGGTTGTGGCGAGCATTGTGGGGAGTGGGGGAGGGAATACCTCTAACCCTTCGTGGGGAAAGCCAGAGATATACAATGTAACCAAAAGGTCAAAAAAGGACAAAAAAAAAAAAGAAAACTTTTATCGCGTGGTGGGAAGATGGGAGGAGGGGAAAGATATATACTTACAAAATAGGTGCGATGCACACCACCTGGGGGTTGGACATGCTTGATGTTTTGGTAAGGCGGGGTAGGGGAACGAATGGCAGGAGCAATATATGTAACTCTAACAATATTTGTACCCCCATAATATGATAAAATAAAAGGAAAAAAAAATCAACAACAACAGAAAGAAAATGACAATAGCCTCTGAGCTTATTGTCAGCCTAAACAAAAAAGGGAAAATATGACTCATTATATGAATAAAAAAGTGAAAACAATTCTTCAAAATGAGCACATTACATGTTTGTAGAGGCATAGGGAAATAGCTTTATTACTTTTCCTAATTAGAAAAAACAATTATAATTATTGATAATTTACTGCTTAATAATTAGAAAAGTAATGTGTTTCATTTAAAAGACTTAAAATATAGAATATTATTAAAAAGAAAATTAAAAAAAGATAATCTCAAAATCCAGAGAAACTAAACATTAATGTGGGGTATGTGCTGTATTTTCAAAATTGTTTCTATGCTACGTTTTTATAAAAATTGGATACAATTATGTTCATAGTATAGCTTTTGCTCATAAAAGTATGTCCTGGACATTTTATAATATCAGTAAATAAAGATATCTAATGTTATTTTTAATGATGACATAGCAATTTTGTATGAATATTAAATGATTAAACAATCCTGTGTGCGTATGCACATGTGCACACAGAGGAAAAGGGGCAGAGACAGAGATACAGAATTTCCTTCCTCTCTCTGCTTTTGTTTTTTAAACCATGCTACACTAAGCACCCTTATGTTTATATCTTCTCTATTTCTCCTTTTCCTTTGAATATTCTGGGAGAGATAATATTTCTGGACAAAGGCATATAATTTGACCCTTCATTTAAAAAAAAAGATATTAGTTTGTTTCCGTTACTTTCATTAGCACCAGTCAGTGCAAGTATGCATGCATGTGTGCTTGTGTGTGTGCATGTGTTTATTCTTCCCACTCAGATAGGCAAAGTACGGGTTTGGTATTTACTTGCATGTCTTTGCTGGTTGGGATGAACGTCTTTTCACGTATGTCTTTTTTCTGTACTTCACTTTTTAAATTAATTCATTAATACTCTTAGCCCATCACCCTAAAATTGTTACTATCTTTTCTTATTGATTTTCAAGAATTCTAAAGATTAGTGATATTAATTTTTTGCTGTCATATGTGAATCAATTATTATTTTGTTAGTTCATTTTTTGGTATTTTATTTACTATGTGTACTTACCACTAAGAAGCATTATGTTTTTAAGTAGTTCTATCAGTCATTTCTTGTGTGCTTTTTACTTGATTGCCAATCATAAAAGAAACTTTTCCAGTACTGTGAACACATGTGTGTGGGCATGCATGTGTGTCTCTGTGGGTGTCTGCGTGTGTATTGTCATTCTAAATTTCATTCAGGTAAGTTTAGAATGTTATTTAATACTTTTTAATATTTATATATTATTGTGCATAATATTTACAAAATAAATCTATAATTTATTTTAGTGAAAATTATAAAATAGCTATAGAAATTGTGTTTCTTTCAAAATATTGACCTAATGCTATTTTTAAAGAACATATCCTTTTTCTACTAATTGGAAATAGTATATTAATCATATTCTAAATGCTTCTTTTTAGTTGAATATGTTTCTAAATTTTATATTGTGTCCTTTCCTGTGTTTATATACTACACTGCTATAATTAAATATATCTTTATAACATAACTTGGCATTTTCAAAGGCAAAATACTGCTTACTATACTTTTAAAATTATTTTAGCTACTCTATAATTTGTACTTCTTTGTAAATTTTAAAATTTACATTTTGTCAAAATGTAAACAGCAAAATTCCACTGAGAATTTGATCTAAAACTTTTAATTTAATTATTTATTAATATATACCCTATCATCATCACTGAATTCAAATGCCAGTTTTACCACATGCTAAATTTCCATCTACAAGAGTTCTACTTAAAACTTTGGACTAATTTTGGAGAGAATCCAAGAACATAGAATATTTTTCAATTTATCCAAACTTTCTTTATGTCCATGAGTAAAGTTCAATATTTTTTCATGCAGGTTTTCAAAATTATTGTTTGCTTTTCCATATTAAATGCATTCTGATACTACAATTGGGACTTTTCATTACAGTTTAAAGTATTTACTGCTGATCTATAGACAAATTTATGTGTTTATGTATTAATATTCCATTGGCTTCCTTGTCTCCTTATATCACACACATGTTTGCACACACACACACACACAATTATTTTAATGCTTATATGTCTCTCCATTTTGCCAGGGAGACAATCACATCCTCTACCATTCATGCCTTTTTCTTTTTTCCAAGCATTTATACTGACATGGACATGAACTCCTAACAATAATGAATATCAGTAGCAAAACCAGATTTCTTTTTCTTGCTTTAATGCAGTGGATCTCATCATTTCATCTTTAAGAAGGATATTTGCTGTTCTTTTCCAACAGACAAACTGAATGACTCCTGACTTATGAATACTTAAAAAAAATAGGTCTTAGATCTCACGAAAGCTTCTCAGCCTCTATCTGGCTGGACTTGTAATGTTTAATCAAAGGCAATAGTAGCCTCCCACAGAAAACACTGAAGTTCTGTATGAAAGGGGAGGCAGGATTTTTGGTTGCTCAAATAAATGGAGAATGCTAAAGGCCTATTACTGGGGTGTGGCCAGAAACGCCAAAATTTCTGCCGTGCATAGTCGTATGATGCTCAACTGCAATCGGCGTTCCTGTGGAGATAAACTGATTCAGCTTATGCTTTTGGTATCTTTTAATGCATTAACATTATGGGCTACATTATTAAGTTTCATGATTTTAGAAGGAAATTTCATTCCCCTATGACACTGTAATTGGTCATGACTTGTTAGACTAGACTTGATAATGTTTTATTTCATAATTTTACATCTACATTTATAAAAGTGATTGAGTTAGATTTTTTACAAGATCCTTATATATTTATACACACACACACATATATATTAATATGTACATATGTATGTATATATACACACATATCAGCTTCCTGGTAGTCTTATAAAATGAAAAACTTGTCTATTAATTTTTTTTGTCTTTTTCTATATTGTCTGTTTATTATGTTTTTCTCTTGCATTTCTTCCTGTTACTTTCTGGCTTTTGTCAATCATGTTTCATCCCCACCTCTTTATTCATTTGAAAGATAGGAATCCTATCTTTCTGCTAATGGTTTATTCTGCTAGTGGCTGAATTATATATTTCAATTTAAATTTCTGTATCAAAGTTAAGAATTTAAGAAAAATATTATGGAGCCAAATATTTTGAAATTTCTTTTTACTGAGATGTTTTGCTTATCTTTCTTTTAGACTCACTCTAATTCATAAAATGTTAATGAAAAGGGGAAAGGGGAGATTTATGAATGGAGACAGGGCTGCACATGAGTTTGGTGACCGGTGGCTGTTAGGAAAGTGAGCTTTCAATTGCCCTTTCTCTCCTCTCTGCCACTTCTCAATGCATGTTTTTATTAAGCCCCTCTTTGCAGCAATGGTAGAAAAATTTATTTCTTACATGGATTGGATTGCTCTAATGGATTTAAAAAGGGAAGCAGAATTTGTAGAAGTTTGTTCTCATGTTTTATCTCATGTCAAATTCTAAAAGGGATTAATCACACAACTCCTAATAAAAAGAGCATAAAGTAAAATAGCATAGTGTTTTAGTCATGAAATGTAATCCTACATTTTGGATGTTTATTTATTTATTTTTATAGATGTAATATTAGCTTTTATTTATTTATTTTTTATTTATTTCAGCATATTATGGGGGGTACAAATGTTAAGGATACATATATTGCCCATTCCCCCCTCCCTCCTCCCACCCGCCCGACACCCGATAAATGTTATTCCTATATGTCCACTTAAGTGTTGATCCATTAATACCAATTTGCTGGTGAGTACATGTGGTGCTTGTTTTTCCATTCTTGAGATGTTTATTTATTTTTAAAAATACTACTAATGCATCCATATGTTAAAAATGTTAAGTAGTGGTAAAAGTTGTGATAAATAAAAGTCTCTTTCCCCACTTGGACCATGCATCTAATTTCCTGAATTATAATTAATAGTCTTTTACATAAACTCTTGGATAAATTAACACCCATGGCAGATAAATACACACACCATTTGCATTTTAGAATATTATACACTTCAATCTTTTTCTTCTGTAATAAATTCTAGCTCATTCTTGTTACCTGCAGAATATTGTCATTGTATTTTTAGCATAAGGTTATTAAATCATCCTCTACTGTGGGTAAACATTAAGTTAATTTAGCAATAATCACACCTCGAATAAATCTCATTGGCTACAATACTGCCATTATACAAAGCTAATTTTATTTTATTTTATTTTATTATTACAAATAGTACTGCGTCAGGCATCTTTCTAAAATTATCCTGAGATACATTGATTAAATTCTGCTAGTCAGATTATGTTGAAGGATATGTTTATTTCTGATTTTAGCAAATATTGCTTAACTGCTCTCACATAAATTTTCAAACATTTTTATTCATTCACTGTTGTGTCCCTGGTACCTACCAGAATTGTTGCAATACTGTGGTGACTTACAATTGTCAAATTCATAGAAAACAGAATGGTGGTTTCTGTGTTTATTGATATAGAGTTTCAGTTTTACAAGACGAAAAGTTACGGAGATGGAAGGCAGTGATAGTTTCACAAAACTATGAATTCATTTAATACCATTGAACCGTACACTAAAAAATGGTCGAGATGGAAAATGTTATGTTTTGTGTATTTTATCACAATTAAAGTGATAGATAAAAAAGAAATATATGCAAGGCAGAAAATTATTTGAGAGTTCTAAAGAAGAGAAATCTAAATCTGACTTGGTAGGCAAGAAGATGAGGGAAGAGTTCGTGTATTAACATAATTTGCAATTTACCACAGGGTAGCATGGGAGGCTTACTCTGATATCCTAATTCATACAAGCACTCTCAATAAAATTGTCACTTTAAAGGTTATTGAATGAATGAGTAAATGAGTTTTGTGTGTATTTCCATGGGTCAAATTGGCACTGGAAAGAAAGAGAATGTATCTGCTACCTCAAAAGGGAAGACATGCACATATCGTGGCAGATAGCAGTGGCCCTGGTGTATTCTACAGGGAATCTGGTTTGGCCACTAATGAAAAAAAAAAAAAAAAAAAAGACTATGACTCCCATTAAGTAACCGCTTCACACACTTCACACACACACGCTTAAGCTTCTGGGGTAAATAATAGCTACTATATTTATCAAACACATAAATTCAATGAGTATAAATAAATAAAACCCTGGGGGCTGAAAATTTGAGGAATAAAAAATATTTGACCAGTCTCATAGTGTCAATTACTTATTAATTGAAAAGGGAGAAATAGAAACTTTACAGAAGTGAAACTTGACAGAATCCTTCTCAAGCAGGTGACTGTCACCAGTGTTGGTTCAAGTCCACCCTGTAACTAACTCTGCCCACCTGTGCAGTGAGGAGAACCAATGGCGAATCTGTGATATTCCTGCCAAAATCCATAGTCAAAATCAAACATCAAGGAAATATCAGAAAAACTTTAACTAGGAAGAAATTAAAAAAAAAAATCCTGTATTCACCAAAAATGCCCATGTCAACATAGTCAAAGACAGACCGAGGGGCAATTTAGATTGAATGAGGCTAAAGAGACATGACAATTAAGTGCCACACGTTAACCGGGATCCTTTTGCTTATACAATATTAGGACGGCTGATGAAATTCAAATACTGTCTGCTGATGAGATGATGCTCTCCTGTCAATGTTAATTAGATAAATAATAAAGATTGATCTAGACATAGCTTCCTGTAGATGCAAGTGTCTATGTCCATACCTGCAGATATCTAGCATCTATCTATCTGTTTATCTGGAGAGAGAGAGAAAGACAGAGAAAGAGAGGGAGGATACAGCAAATGTAGAAATATATTAACATTAACATTTGCAAAATTTGAGTAAGAGATATATAATGGTTCTTTGTGGCCTTGCAAATTTTCTTTAATTTTGAAAATTTGTCAAAAGACAAAGTAAAAAAAGAAGCAATATATAATATTAATAACATTTATTTCATGATGCATCTTCCCTAAATCTGTCTTCCTATGATCCGAAGAGTCTCTTGCTCCAACTGTACCTCATGTGAAATAGCAAATCAGCCCAGTGGGGAAACAACCCTTCCATAGCCCTCCTAAGCCTCTCGTTCCAGGAATACCGGCTGCAGCCAGCCAGCAGCTTTGCATATTGGAACAAATCCTGAAATATAAAAGCACTTTGGCATGTTTTTAACAACCTAACTGATGATACCCTGTGCATTTTAATGCTTTGCATGTTTTGAGACAATTAACTGGTACCAGATGATGTGAATTTACCTAGACTGATATAAGTTATAGTGTACATGAGTGATATCTGGACACACCTAAGGAATCATATTTTCAATAACTGAATTGCTCTCATGGGATTTCTTGCTACTCTGCTTCAGGGAGTTGCTACCCCAAGGCTTTGGCTGCACTTTAGGGGGAAGTGGTTCCTGCCAGAGGTATGAGGGATCAGCTATATGCAAGAGAGAAAGGAGGAGTTGCCAAGGAAGGGGGAATATGTCTTCTTTGTCAGAACTTTTAGCTGCAGAGAGCCAGATACAGGGAGAAAAGAAAATAAAGAACAGGGGTAATTACACAAGAAGATGCATTGATGTAAGAGTCTACAAATGAAGAAAAGGAATATCCATGATATTAGTGGGTTCTTGGAAACAGCTGTTAATCTACTTGTCACAAAAAAAGCATGTGATGGTTCCAGATCTACAATATAATAAATAACCTGGCCTTGGTAAAATCATTTCAACAAAACTTTAAGGAGGAAACTGTAGGAGCTCATTTATGAGATCTCAAAAGAGGGCCTTAGTGGCCTCATTGGCAGTATTTGATGCCTCCACTCTCTGGGCATAGATTTCTCGACTGGCAGTGGGCACTGGACCCACCCTGAGATAATGAGCCCATATGAGAATTTGGAGCTGGAACTAAGAGAATTTGGACTCAGCCTCTTGGTTGGGATGTAAACATTGATGCTGTGAGCAAGCTTATTCCAATGTGTCTATGAATCTTCCAATGACATCTTCATAAATGACAGCAAACAACTAACAACAAAAGGTACCAAAAACCTAGAGTTAGGTTCATCTATTTTTTTTTTTTTTTTGGTTTGTTCTTCTCCTTCAATAGATTGATTTATAATGGTGAAGTTTTTAGAATGGGCAAATGGCTATAGGCATATAAAGGGAGTCAGGGTTTGTAGACTTAGAACTTATCTTCTACAGGTAGAATAAATATTCAGCTACATTTTTTAAAGTATCATCCTCAAATCAGAGGAACCATGGGGTATTTATTTTCTGTTGTTGCTGTTTGTGTGTTTATCTAGAAATTGAAGTGTGAATTGGTTATTTTTAATTAATATCTGTAGCCCCATTCTTCTTAGGGAGAAAGCTGTATTAGACACAGAAACTATTGTCAGTTCCAAGAATTGATTACAGTATCTTGAACAACAACAACAAAACACACCTGAATTTCAGGAGGAGGTGGCACATAGGAAAGTATGGAAAATATACAAATGAACATGAAACGGCTCAAGACAATTGCCAAGTGTATTGGGATTGCTTAACCTTTGTGTGTTGGTATTAGTCATAAGTTATAGATATATTTGAATCTTCTTTGAATGCACAATATTAAGTAAAATATTGCTATTTTAAGGAGAACTGATTTTATTTTTCTAGTACATCTGCACAGATCTTCTTCAGGTTTTGGCCAAAGTGCATCTTTTTTATTTTTATAAACTTCTTGCTCATGGAACACAATGACCTGAGTATAGACACTGCATCTGGAAGATCTGCCTCCAAACTTTCTTTAATGTTTTAAACTGAAAGAAATGGGATAACAAAAAGATGAATTTGCTGGAGTCACACAAAAGACCAATCACATGTAAAACTGAGAATCATAGAATTGGAATATAATACAAACTACTCAGAGCATGATTATTTATTTTTACACAATTATTTAAGCCAATGATACAGCAGAAACAAAGTTTTGCAGCTTTGGGTAGGAATGTGGATAAATGATTCAAACTTTATTGAATTCACTTAGTTATCTATACTTATTTCATGGGGGTCACTTAAGGCAAAGTTTCAAGAAGATTTAAGTTTTGTTCAATTTCTTTCTACCTCAGTGTAGGGTGTCTTCCCTCCCTGCTGGCTATTGTATCTTCCAAACTTGAGCACTTAGGGAATTCATTACCTTTGCCAACCTCTCCTAAGAGTCTTCATATTTTGAAAAGAAATATGTACTTCAGCCTCCCCTATCCACACTTTTCATCAAAATAAATCCACCACAAGTACCAGCCCTTTAATACCTGTATTTATTTTTATATATAGCCACGCATATGGTAATAATCATACATGTCAACTTGCCTGCATTTGCAACCCAGCCTAGGTGAGATATTAACCTTCTAATGAGAGTTTCTCAAAAGAAAAACTTTCCTATCAAAATAATGAATCCAATGAGATCCATTTGAGGAATTATTAGCAGGAAAATTTTTTTGTGACTTTTATCTCAATTCCTTTTTAAGGTAGTCAAAGTGCCCTGTTAGAGAGCCATCCTAATGCGACAGCTTGGATGTGCTACTGAAGAGTAAGAATGAACTGGAGATGGTGAGTCCTGAACTGGCCAAGGAAGAGAGCATCCAGTGACAAAGTTCTACCAGAGATGATGATGGGAGCAAGAAGAAAGCACTAGGGAATGCAGGGACAGGAGTTAGGCAAGAAGACGAGAGCTGGACACTGAGAAGGAGGCCAAAGTGTGGCTCTGGGCACAAAGTGAAAGGGTCAGGGTGCAGGAAGTGCACAAGACCTGCAGGACTTGGAATAGCAAAGATCAAAGAAACAGGCATTTGGAGACAGATGATTATGCACCTTTGGACCAATGGAGATTGAAGGTTCTGCGAAGCACATAGTTAAATGTGCCTGCCAAGCCCACCCATGTAAAGACAGCCACGTCAGGATAAGAAAGACAGGGAGTGCCCTGAGCCTATTTCTCAAATGCAGCAGGCACTGAAATGGTCAAAACTTGAGAGACTGGGACAAAAACCTAGCCATCATGTTCACAAAGGTACATTTAATAATCATGGCCCCAAAGAACAACCAACCAACCAAGACAGCACAAAACCTCCAGGTCTTTCTGAGCAGGTGAGTGGTGAGCTCAGCAGTGGTCTCCATGAGGAGCAGCTCCCCAGGGTGGCTGGGACACCCCTGCCTCCGGGAGCGCCCTGCCCCAGCGTGGCTCAGGATGCAGCGTGTGCCTCCCGGTTCCAACGCACCCCGGTAACTCTGATTTAGCTCTCCTTCCCTGAAACGTGATTGGCCGTCTCTAACATTCATTTGATACTGTACTTAGTTTCATATGTAGCAGACTGTGAACACACGCAACTAGATGAATTCTGTGTTGATTTTCTATCGCCGCTGGAGCAGATCATCACACATTTAGTGGCATCAAGCAAACACAAATATTTCATCTCACCATTCTAGAGGTCAAATGCCCAAAGTGGATTATACCGGGCTGACATCGACTCTGTGAGCAGGGCTACGTTCCTTTCTGGAAGCTCCAGGAAATGGTCCATTGTCTCGCCTTTTCAAGCTTCTAGGAGGCTGCCCACGGTCCCTTGGCGTGGGGCTCCCGCTCCCGTCCATATGCAAAGCCAGCAGCAGCTGGTCAAGTCTTTTTGCACATAGAGTCACTCTGACACTGATTATTCATCATCCCTTTGCCACATTTAAAAGACCCCTGTGATTAAGTTATGCCTACCTGGGTAATCTAGGGTATGCTCCTCATTTTAAAGTCAGCAGATTAACAATATTAACTTTATCTGCAACTTTCATCCTCCCAGCCCCATGTGACATAATATATTCACCATTTTCACAGTAAGGACAAGGACATTTTTTGAAGAGACTTCACTCTGCCTGCGACACACCTCAAATGCTTGATAGGCCCAAATCTGTCAAAATCTGCGTATGAACACACACACATACACCACATACACACATACACACCCCCCCACACATATATATACACACAGAGACACACATACATACACACACAGACACACACACAAACACACATATACATACACACACAAACACACACATACACCACACACATATACACACAGAAACACACACCACACACATGTATATACACAGAGACACACACATACACACACAAACACACATACACATACATACACACACAAACGCACACAAAGACAACACACACAGACACATACACACACGCACACACACAAAAGTACAGGCATATATCCCTTTGCAAAAAGGCAACCAAATGAACATATTCTGCCTAAAGATAGAAACATTTAGAGGTATTCAACATGAAATTATATTAGAGGATACTTGAAATCAGCATTATAAAGAAACCTCTTCCTAAGTGGAAATTGATTCAGAGTCATCAATTTAAGAGCTTTAAGCCCAAATTTGCGCATGGAGCACGGGAGGGCTGCATTGCCTGAGATGCTACATTTATGACAACATCTCATAAATGGAAAAGGGTTCCAGGTCCTTAGCAGGAGTTGAGATTGTGTACACAGCCACACCCGGCTGGAGGTGTCAGAGTTATTAATATATATATAGAACTTAACCCATACCCTCTGCTATCAAAATCTCTATGGTGCTGTCTTTTTGGAAAAACAAAGACCAGGATGAGGGATGAGGATGACTTAAGGACTGGCCCCTGGGCAGCCATTATTCTCTCAAGCGGGCACAGCTGCCAACAGCTCTGCAGAGTTAAGCTCACCTCACTCATCTGTTTTCCTCAAGCGTCACAACCGAGCTAATGCTGGTGACGTGCGCCGCCAGGTGTCCTTGTGCTGGCACCACAGGTTTTCCTGTGGAATGACTTAGGGGAGACCATCTTGTTGACGAAGGGTATAAAGGGTCTGTCTTGAAACAAAGTATGTTCTTTTTACTTCAACTGGCTGGGTTTCAAGGATGGCTTTGGGGGGCTTTGGGGGATCATGTGGGCTTACGATCCTGTTGTCACTGTACCCCTGATCCAAGGGAGACCCACAGAGTCCCCACTGGAGTGAGAGGTTCCATGAAACATGAGCGCATCTTATATGGAAATGCCCAGATGCATTCTCTCCTTAACGCCTCTGTTCCTACTTATGAACTGAAAAACAAAAATCTCAGAGTGAAAAGCAAATAACAAAGGAAGAGGGAAAAGAAAACAGGCAGTAGGGCTAGAAACTGCGCCTTCTGTATCTGGACCAGGGAAGAATTCTGGAGCCGGCGGGCAAGGGCTCAGGCCCTGGGTGCTCATGAGGGGGTTATGGAAACACTCAAGACACAGGAAGCATCTTACTAATCTTCCCACCATTACCTTTTCAATTTTCAAAACTTAATAGATCTTGGCCGGGCGCTGTGGCTCACGCCTGTAATCCTAGCTCTTGGGAGGCCGAGGCGGGTGGATTGCTCAAGGTCAGGAGTTCAAAACCAGCCTGAGCAAGAGCGAGACCCCGTCTCTACTATAAATAGAAAGAAATTAATTGGCCAACTGATATATATATAAAAAAATTAGCCGGGCATGGTGGCGCATGCCTGTAGTCCCAGCTACTCGGGAGGCTGAGGCAGAAGGATCACTGCAGCCCAGGAGTTTGAGGTTGCTGTGAGCTAGGCTGACGCCACGGCACTCACTCTAGCCTGGACAACAAAGCGAGACTCTGTCTCAAAAAAAAAAAAAAAAAAAAAAAAACTTAATAGATCTTGCCCTTTTTCTAAACTCCTCCCCTTAAAGAATCTCCTCAGTTTCCTAGTTCAAATTCTTTTTGTGCTTATAGTAAATTTGAAAAGGAGGGAATATTTTCTGTTTTGCATCAGGAAGAAGAGGCTTGCAGCAGGGTCAAATTTTACTTTTAATGCCAGTGAGAAGATACTTTACAAATGTATTTTAAGGACTGAGTGTCTGAGGCAAGTTCTCCTTCCTTAACATATATTCACCCCTTTTTGTAAATATAAAACTTATTTTTTTCTTTCTCAAGGCTTTTAAACATATTGGAAAAATTTGAAATGGCTTAAAGTGCTTAGAAAATGGCATTTTGATGATATAAGTGAACTCAAACTACTTAGCTAAATTTTTTCTTTAAATTACCTATAATTCAAAAAGTTAAGTGAAAATACATTTGCAAATGTACTTGAAGGTTCAATTGATTGTGGATGTTTTGAAATGCGGGTGGAGTAGGTTTAGACATTCAGATCTGTCCATTTCTGCCCAACTGGTGAGCTGTACCTGGAATCTCAACTAGGTCTTTTATCTTCTGAGTCCAAAGCAACTTTCATGTGTAAGTTCATTAAGTATCACTCCAGTATCCTTCACTGTTTTGTGAAATGTTAGGAGAGGAGAGGAATAACATGGTAAGGCTGCATCTGCTTGGTACAGAACATCTTGAGTTTGAATGGGCCAGTGACACAATGAATAATAGTGTGTCTGACTAAGGATCAGAAGGATCAAACTGAGGAGTTTAGAACAAAAAAATTCAGGATGGTTTGGTTTAGGCGAGGGAAAAATCCCTCAGAAATGTGCTCCAGGATTTGTTTCCAAGAACACCTATAGAGAAAATGAGTAAAGCCAACATCTGTTTCATCTGTTTAGTGTAACCAATGTAATCAAAGCTTTAATACATTACCTATTTAATCCTAGAGCAAAATAATAATCATTACACATTGTCTACAAAAGATGAATTTGAGGCTGTATAGATGATGTAACTTGTTCAAAGTCAAAGTGTCAGGAAATGATGGCAGCAAGGTTAAGCATGAGTCATTTCCGAATACCTAACGGCCACTTTGAATTATGTCAGTCCCTCCCATCATCGCACTACCTACGGAGAAGGTATAAATGCTGGACTTCTGGGCCTCTGTCTCTGTCTTCCCTGAAATATTTTTGTCTCCATGACATCTTACACTTACCCTCAATGTTCTTTTCCCACAACCAGAGACCAGGATCCTGTCCTACTTCCCTGATTGAAACTTGAGCCCAGAATAGAACGCAGCATCATCTCATCTTAATTTGTATTTGATAAGAAGTGAAAAAAATTCATTGCTAATTAAGCAGTTCCCTGGATTAGAAAATCAGCAAAGGAGGGATTTTAAGGAAAAGGTTTTCTTGTTGTTAATTCACTTTATTTCCAACGTGTATTGAATGAGCCCTTAGTGTGGATATTTATTATTAACAATCCAACAAAAATAACATTTTGCTCTCTAATGATTTTGCTAATTGATACCACAATTAAACTGAATAATTTAAAACTCAAGTGTTCTAATGTGGGTTACATTGAAAATTTTTCAAGATTATATAACTGCTACCTCCATATTATTTCAGAAATCTCTGGTCACTAATAACCTGGCATTGATGTATACATAGGTAAAAAGTCTTAGAATTCGTAATGTTATTATGGTTTAGAGCAATCATTCCTATTTCTAATGCCAACCCTGATAAAACAAGAAATATTTGGACATATTGAATCATGCTAAGCATATTTAATATAACCAGAAAACATATATTATTACTTTTCAATTGGTTTATACAAATAGTTAACTTTGAGAAATTCAAATATTTTAGGCTTTTACAGAATCTTTCAAGTATTCTCTATGGTTGAATACATCTATGTTGCTTAATGTCTTTAAGTAACTCCCTTGTGAATTTCAGTTTAAACAGGAAAATTTTGACTAAGGTTTTAAATACCTTTCAACTCTTAAAGATACGTTTAAGTTTTCAATGTAGTTTTAAAATTACCTATTAATGGACAGCAAATATACTGCATATTCAGCACCTACTGCATACCATGCACTGTTCAAGGTAATTGACAGTTCAGGAGGAAATCAGCTTCAGGTGATGGAATGGAAGTGTGCATGGAGGCAATTAAAATCCAGGCAAGAGGCAGTGGCAGGAAATATAGAAGAGAGAAAAAAAGAAGTTAAGGATATTGTCAGATTGTTTTTTGGCATGATCAAACAGAAAGATAAATTTGCCACTTACTTGAATGGCAGATGACTTAAGGAGATACCAGTCTGTAGGAGGCAAAGGAAGTTTGGTTTTGGAATGTTATTTGAGATTACTTTCAGAAGTTGATGATGAGAGTATAAACTGTTGCCACATTGAAAAACTGTTTGGTTGAATCTATCAAAACAACATATACACTTGCCCAACACTTCTACTCCAAGGTATATGACAAAGAGGGAGTGTAAAAACTTCACCAAAAGACTTGTCCAAAAAATTTCACAGCAGCACTACTTATAACATTGAAAAACTAGAAGCAGACTAAATAATAATAAGTAATACATTATGATATATTTATGTAATAAAATATTATACAACAATGTACCTATTTGCAACATTATAAATGCATCCCACAAATGATAAGACAAAATAGACACAAAGGAGTAAACACTGCCTGATTCCATTTATATAAGTTTTACAAAGAAGCAAAACCTAAGGTATTTAAAATATTGGTAACTTGGGGATAGTGATAATTATGGGCAAAGTACAAATGATGGGCCACTGTGATGCTGAAAAAAGCAGTTGTCTTTTTAGAAATGCATTGAACCATACAACCATATTTTATATGCTCTTAACTATTTACATATTAATCAAATAAAAAATTTAACATACGTTTTAGGTATTTAATAAATTTTCATATGGAGATGATAGATAAATGGTTGAGTATATGAGCCTAAAGTTTTAAGGAAGGTCTGGGCTGGATATAAAACAGGGAGCTGCCAAAGTTTATATGAGATAAAACAATTGCGCACAATCCCAAGAAGATGCATACATAGTGAATAAGGTATAAGACCAAATTTTGTGCACTCCAAAGTTGGAGTCTAGGAAAATTAATTATGGCCTATAAATGGATATGAGAAAAGGTGATCAGAGTGACAAGAGGATAGCTGAGTGTGCAGAGTTCAAAAGCCAAGCTAAGAAAATATTTTTGAAAAGTAATTGGCTTTTCAAAGTAATTTGAAGGTAAAAAATGCAGATGGGTGAAGCAATATGACTTAGTATAGGAAAAAAAATGCTCATCTATGAGAAATTACAGCATCATGCTCATAGTTAACAATACCACACAGTGTACTTAAAATTTTGCAAGAGGGTAGAGCTTAAGTGTTATCATCATCATCATATATAAACTGGGTGGGAGGAAACTTTTGGAGGTCATAGATGGGTTTATGGCATAGATGTGGTGATGGTTTCACTGGTGTATACTTACCTCCAAACTCATCAAGATATATGATTAAATATGTATGACATATTTTTAATAAAAAGAACTCCCTATAATCACATCCAGCCAGACTTCAGTCAAAACTCAGGCATATGAAAGCCTATGGTTCCAGACCTATTTTAAAAAAATTCCCTTTCATTCTTTCATTCCCCGAATCTTTCTCAAATAACAAAATTTGAATTTTCTTGGAAAAAAAAGAAGGAGAGAGAGAGAGAAAGAAAGAAATAGGGATGATTCTCTAGAGGGACAATGTTAGAAAGCCTTAGGAAAAGGAACCTAGTGACAAGGGTCATCCTTGGTTAGACTCAGGAAGAGTTCACAGGCAACAATTGGAACACGGAAAGAAAGAATAGACATGAGTGAAGATAGGCCAGGTGGACATTTTTTAATGATGGTTTATAGTGTCTCTGTGGAAGAAGTAGGGTCTTCACTTAAACATGGATAGAAGGGAAAAGGTTTGAAGAAAGAGAAGAAGGTACTATAAAGTCTCCTTGATGAGCATGTGCTGATGAAGACAGGAAATGTAATAGTTTTTCTGGACAACATGTAAAGGCCCACTTGCCGTTGTAGTTCATATATTAAAAGTAAAATAAATTATTTAGATAAGGCTATTATAAATATTTGTATCCTCCATTTGCACAAGAATGGATAAAGCTGTTGAAGGATCAACATCCTTTTGGGAGGCATTGCTAATGAAAAATTGTCTTATTATCATTAAGGGATGATAATGAATAGAGATTAGTCTAATTGATATATACCAGGTCATAAAGGAAGGTAGTTTTTTCTTCATGTCCTGTGTTTCTTCTATTGTTGTTTTTCTTTCCTTCTCCTTTGCCCAAAATAACAACAATGATAATAATAGTAATTTAAACAAATATTTTTAAAAGTTAAGGGATACCAAGACAATACCAAGTTTTAGGTAAATATTTCATGTACAGTAGAATATCTAATAAGATAGCAGATGTTTTCCAGTTTCGGGAAATTAAAAATAGTGTGATCTGTGTTTATGTGTATGTGACATTATCTCCATGTGTTTTCACACCACCAATTTTAATTGTTTGTTTCCTTGACTGTAAAGATATAAGAGGTAATGAGTTCTTCATTGTTCACTAATTGTGTACTTAACAGAAGTCTCAGGCAGCAATTGTAAATCGCTGCTTTACTCCAATGTTTGGGTATACCAGTGCAAATAATCACAGATACATCTGTTCTCACATAAAGCAAACTGCTTCTGCTATGAAAATAAACAGATGCAGCGAGCACTAAAAATCATCCTGGTGAATTTGGTTGATTAGAATTTAGTGGCTTCTCCTTTTGATATAATGTATGTTTAAAAATTCACCTCTATATATCAATATGCCTATATATCTTTATTTATCTATATACTTTTATTTTAATTTATCTATATATCTTCATTTCTAAAATAGTGAAAGTAGAGATATGAGAAGCAGTACTGCCTACATGGTGACCCCGAACTACTTTCTCCAAAGGAGGATTTTTTTAACAATAAGGAATGATTTAAAAATAGTTTAGAACTGGAAGCAGAGACATCCCGAGTAGCCTGGACACCAGCGGCAAGGGTAGGTGGAAAGGTTAACTTTCCCCTCCCTTGCATCCGGGACTGTTGGTGAGCTCTCCAGTGGTTGGAGAGACCTGCGGACACCAGCCCAGAGACAGCCACTGCCAGTGAGCGGTAAGCCTACAGCAGACGCAGGACCAGGGTCCCAACTCCCTTGGGACACCTCCGTGGCAGACCCAAGCCATGTGGCAGGCCCCATATTGCTACACTCCCCCCACCACCACCACTGTCCCTATCCGGGGCTGCGAAGAGAGACAATATAGCCACCAGCTGGAAGCACCTCCAGGGAACGGGACCTTCCCTTTCAGGGCCCTTCAGCTGACTGAGGGGAACTCAGACTGTGAACTCCCTACCCACCAGACAGGTGCTGCTGGCCCAGTGATTCCAGGAGAACAGGGCAGACCCTGAGGCTGAGAGACATCAATCCTGCTTGGGCTCCCTATAGGTGAATTAGGACTGGCACTCCTCTCCCTGGTGGGGTTAGGGATTGAACTCCGGAGCCCAGAGGTCAGACCTGCAGACCAGATCCCGTGCACCCAGGTCTCACATTGCCCGGGGCACAGAAGGGATATTCCTGAACAGCCTACTGAGGTGTGTGTGCCTTCTGGGGCAGATCAGCATCCTTGAGGGCAACCCTCCTCCCAAAGGGGGCCTGAGTGCCCAGCCCAGGTAGCAATCCTGCGTAGGGAACCTCCCGGCCAGCGTCACAGCCAGGGGAGGCCCAGTGGCATGAAGTCTGGCCTGCTGGCAGAGGCCCAGGAGTAGCCACAGAGTGCGGAGAGTTGAAAGGAGCGGGCCCGCTCCAGACTGCAGGTCTCAGATGGCCCCATCCCCACACGCAAACTTTCTGACTGAGCGGGGACATTTCAGCTTCTCCCTGACAGCTTTTCCCAGAAGCAGAGAACAGAACTTTGACCCCTGCTAACAGCATTGTTGGTGCCTGAGGGCAAGCTTCCCCAACACAGCTCTACCCAGACTCACTCCCAGACCAGCCCTCACTGAGGTGGAGAATAAGGACACACCTGGAAGTCCCAGGGCCCCACTGACTAACTGAGGCACTAGAGTGCCTCTCCAGACAAACAAGAACTGGATAAAGACTGAAAAACAACATTGTAGCCTGCTTGTCTGGGCAAGTGCCACCTACTGACAGGGAGGACATTTTGCACACCCTTTCCACGATACCTACTGATTCATCATACAGGGTGTGGTCAAATCTCACCCACAAACACCACCTACTGGCTCAGAGACTAAATAGGGCATGTCAATATCCAAATGAAAACCTAAAGGCAAGAAGCAACAACTGATCCAGATGAGAAGAAATTAGCGAAGGAACTCTGGAAATGAAGAACCAAACAGAAAGCACACCCCGAAAGAGGAGCACTAGCCCCTTAGAAATGGACACCAAACAAAATCAGACCACTAAAATGACAGAAGAGGACTGTTGAAGGAGGATTGAAAGAAAATTCAACTACTTTCAAGAAAAACTGGATAACCAACACAAAGAAAACACAAAAAGATTCTAGGACATGGAACAAAAATTCACTAAAAAAAATCGATACAATGAAGAAAAATCTAACAGAAGTCCTAGAAATGAAGAATTAATTCAGGGAACTACAAAATACAATGGAAAGCCTCAAGAACAGGGTAGATAAAACAGAAGAAAGAATCTCAGAGATTGAAAATAACACCTTCCAATTAAATAAATCAGTCACAGAGATAGAGCAGAGAAACAAGAGAAAAGATCAAAGCCTACAAGAGATGTGGGATTATGTCAAGAAACCTAATGTGAGGGTCATAGGGCTACCAGAAGGGGAAGAAGAAAACACTCAAGGATTAGACAAGCTACTTGAAGATATAATAGAGGACAATTTTCCAGGCCTTGCTCAAAATTTCCAGATACAAGTTCAAGAAGCTCAGAGGACACCTGGGAGATTCAATGCAAACAGAAAGATGTCACAACATGCAGTCATCAGACTGACCAAAATATGAACCAACCAAGGAGGCCTTTCTATGAGCTGTAAGATGAAAGAAGCAAGTAACATACAAAGGAAAGATAATCTGAATAATGCCAGACTTCTGTACTGAAACTTTACAAGCAAGGAGAGACTGGGGCCCCATTCTGACTCTTCTGAAACAGAATAATGCCCAGCCTGGAATCTTATTCCCTGCAAAACTAAGTTTTGTATTGAAGGAGAAATCAAGATATTCTCAGATAAGAAAAGAATGAGGGAATTCACCAAGACAAGACCAGCCCTTCAAGAAGTACTCAAAACAGTGTTACCCACAGATAAGCTAATAAACACTCATGAATATAAATCTACTCAAAGCTAAAGATCAAAGCCCAGATACCACAATGTCTCAAGAGAGAAAACAAAGCAACAAAGTTCAACCCAACATGATGAACAGAAATCTGCCCCACCTGTCAGTTATCTCAGTAAATGTGAATGGCTTAAACTATCCACTCAAGAGACATAGGCTAGCTGATTGGATAAAAACATATAAGCCAAGTATCTGCTGCCTTCAGGAAACACATCTAACCTGCA
The DNA here is from genome assembly GCF_040939455.1 of Microcebus murinus. Lineage (NCBI taxonomy): Eukaryota > Metazoa > Chordata > Mammalia > Primates > Cheirogaleidae > Microcebus > Microcebus murinus. The sequence goes on from NC_134111.1 coordinate 7,123,699, forward strand.
AGGACCTGCAGTTAGACTAAAGATAAAGGGGTGGAAAACAATATTTCAAGCAAATGGAAGCCAGAAGAAAGCTGACCTGGCAGTCTTGATGACAGAAAACTTAGTTTTTAAATCAAAAATAGTAATAAAAGACAAATAAGGTCACATATAATGGTGAAGGGTACAGTTCAACAAGAAGACATAATAATTCTAAATATATAAGCACCCAACTTTGGTGCATCCAGATTCATAAAGTAAACTGTACTTGATCTAAACAAATGGATAAACAACAACATCATAATAGTCAGAGAATTTTACACCCCACTGACAGCACAGGACAAATCCACCAAACAGAAAATCAACAAAGAAATAATAGGCTTAAAGAGAACAATAAAACAAATGGGCCTGACTGACAATTTACAGGACATTCTACCCCAAACCACTGAATATATGTTCTTCTCATCAGCTCATGGGTCATTCTCTAAGATTGACCATATCCTAGGACATAAAGCATGTCTCAAACAATTTAAAAAATAGAAATTATACCATGTATCTTTTTAGACCACAACGGATTAAATGTAGAAATCAATCCTAACAGGAGTTCTCATTTCTACACAAAGTCATGGAAACTAAACAGTCTTCTGCTGAATGATAACTTGATAAATGAGAAAATCAAGATGAAAATCAAAAGATTTTTTGAACTAAATGAGAAAGGCGACACAAGTTACCAAAACCTATGGGACACAGCTAAAGCAGTCCTGAGAGGATAGTTTATTTCCATAGATGCTTATATCGAAAATCAAAAAGATCACAAATAGACAACATAATGAACCATATCAATGAGCTGGAAAAAGAAGAACAGACTGACCCCAAGCCCAGCAGAAAAAGTGAAATCATTAAGATCATAACTAAACAAAATTGACAAGAGGGAAACTATATGGAAGATTAATAAAACAAAAAGTTGATTCTTTGAAACAATAAACAATAAATTGACACACCATTGGCTAGAATAATGAAAAGCAGAAAAGAAAAATCTCTAATAAGCTCCATCAGGAACAATGAAGGAGAAACTACAACTGATGCCCCGGAGACAAAACATATAATTTATGAATACTACAAAAACCTCTATGCACACAAACTGGAAAATGTGGAGGAAATGGACAATTCCTTAGAAATACACAGACTCCCTAAGCTCAACCAGGAAGAAATAGAATTCCTGAGCAAACTAATATCAAGTACTGAAATTGAAACAGCAATGAAAATCCTTCGTAAAAAGAAAAGTCCTGGACCATATGGTTTCACACTCAAATTTTACCAGACCTACAAAGAACTGGTGCCTATCCTACAGAAATTATTCCACAACATCAAGAAGGATGGAAACATCCCCAACACGTTTTAAGAAGCAAACATAACCCTGATACCAAAACCAGGAGAGGATGCAACAAACAAAGAAAACTACAGACCAATATCCCTTATGAATGTAGATGCAAAAATTATCAAAAAAATCCTAGCCAATCAAATCCAGGTACTTGTCAAGAAAATAATCCCTCACAACCAAGTGGGCTTCATTCCAGGTATGCAGGGATGGTTCAACATACGCAAATCTATAAATGTAATTCACCATATAAATAGAAGCAAAAACAAAGACCATATGATCCTCTCAATAGACCCAGAAAAAGCATTTGACAAAATTGAACACCCTTTTATGATAAGAACTCTCAACAAAATAGGCATAGATGGGGCTTACCTAAAAATGATGCAAGCCATATACAACAAATGCACAGCCAATATCATATTCAATGGGGAAAAATTGAAGGCATTTCCACTTAGAACTGGAACAAGACAAGGTTGCCCACTATCTCCACTTCTATTCAATATAGTACTGGAGGTCCTTGCTACAGCAATCAGACAGGAGAGTGGAATTAAGGGCATCCAAATGGGAGCAGAAGAGATAAAACTCTCACTCTTTGCTGATGACATGATATTATAGACCTAGAAAACCCCAAGGATTCAACCAAGAGACTCCTTGATCTGATAAATGAATTTGGTAAAGTCTCAGGATACAAAATCAACACACATAAATCAGAGGCATTTATATACACCAACAACAGTACAATGAGAACCAAATCAAAGATTCAAACCCTTCAAAAGAGTAACAAAGAAAATAAAGTGCCTAGGAATATATGTCACCAAAGAGGTAAAAGACCTCTACAGGTAGAACTATGAAACAGTGAAGAAAGAAATAGGAGAGGATGTAAACAGGTGGAAGAATATACCATGCTCATGTGTCGGCAGAATCAACATTGATAAAATGTCTACACGACCCAAAGTGACCTACAGAGTCAATGCAATCCCTATTAAAATCCCATCATCATTTTTCACAGATATAGAAAAAATAGTTTTACGATTTGTATGGAACCAGAGAAGACCCTGTATAGCAAAATCAATCCCAGACAATAAAAACAAAATAGGAGGTATCAATTTACCAGATTTCAAACTATACTACATGGCTATAGTAACTAAAACACCTTGTGTCTGGCACAAGAACAGGGACATTGACCAGTGAAACAGATCAGAGAACCCAGATATAAAACCATCCTCATATAGCCAACTAATCTTCAACAAAGCAGACAAAAACATACTCTGGGGAAAAGAATCCTTATTCAATAAATGGTGCTGGGAAAACTGGATAGCCACATGTAGAAGACTGAAACAGGACCCACACCTTTCACCTCTCACAAAAATCAACTCATGCTGGATAACAGACTTGAACCTTAGGTGTGAAACTATTAGAATTCTAGAAGGAAACATTGGAAATACGCTTCTAGACATTGGCCTAGGCAAAGAATTTATGAAGAAGAGCCCAAAGATAATCACAGTGACAAGAAAAATAAATAAATGGGACCTGATCAAATTAAAAAGCTTCTGCACAGCCAAAGAAACTGTCAAGAGAGCAAACAGACAACCCACAGAATGTGAGAAAATTTTTGCAAGCTACACATCTGATAAAAGACTGATAACTAGAATTTATTTAAAACTCAGGAAAATTAGCAAGGAAAAATCAAACAATCCCATCAAAAAGTGGGCAAAGCACATGAATAGAAATTTTTTAAAAGAAGACAGAATAAAGGCCAACAAACATATGAAAAAATGCTAAACATATGAAAAAATGCTAAACATCTCTAATCATCAGAGAAATGCAAATCAAAACTGCAATGAGATATCACTTATCTCTATTAAGAATGGCCTTTATCAAAAAGTCCCCACACAATAAATGTTGGAGTGGATGTAGAGAGATAGGAACACTCCTACACAGCTGGTGGGACTGCAAACTGGTTCAGCCTCTGTGGAAAACAATATGGAGATACCTTAAAGTGATACAAGTCAATCTACCATTTGATTCAGTAATTCCTGTATTAGACATCTACCCAAAAGATCAAATGACACTCTACAAATGGGACACCTGCACTCAAATGTTTATAGTAGCACAGTTCAAAATCGCAAAGGTGTGGAAACAACCCTTGTGCCCATCAATACATAAGTGGATTAATAAAATATGGTATATGTACACCATGGAGTGCTGTTCAGTTTTAAAAAACAATGGTGATATAGTACTTCTTGTGTTTTCCTGGATAAAGCTGGAACCCATTCTACTAAGTGAAGTATCTCAAGAATGGGAAAAACAAGCACCACATGTATTAACCAGCAAATTGTTATTAGCACATCAACACCTAAGTGGACATATAGGAATAACATTTATCAGGTGTCCGTTGGGTGGGAGGGGGAGGAGGGGATGGGTATATACAAACATAATGAGTAAGATGTGCAATGGTTGGGGGATGGTCACGCTTGAAGCTCTGACTAGAGGGAGGGGCATGAGCAATATATGTAACCTTAACATTTGTACCCCCATAATATGCGGAAATAAAAAAAATGGAAAAAAATTAAAAAATAAAAATAGTTTAGAGGGCTGGCCATTGTGGCTCATGGCTATAATCCTAGCACTCTAGGAAGGCAAAGTAGGTGGATTGTTTGATCTCAGGATTTCAAGACTAGCCCAAGCAAGAGCGAGACCCCATCTCTACTAAAAATAGAAAGAAATTAATTGGCCAACTAAAAATATATAGAAATAATTAGCCAGGCTTCGTGGTGCATGCCTGTAGTCCCAGCTACTTGGGAGGCTGAGGAAGGAGGATTGCTTGAGCCCAGGAGTTTGAGCTTGCTGTGAGCTAGGCTGACTCCACAGTATTCTAGCCCAGGCAATAGAGTGAAATTCTATCTAAAAAAAAAAGTTTAGAGAGGATAACATCAGCAAAATGATGTTGTAGACAGCTCCGAATGCCCATCCTTCCACAGAAACATAAAAAAAGAGCAAAATGGACAGGACCAACTTTGTCGGAACACTAGAAAACAGCCAAAAGTTCACAGCAATGAAAAGGCAGCTTTAAAACACTAGAAGAACTTTTTGTACTTTTACTTGCTTTTGTTCTGCTCTTCTCCACTTTCAATAATGAGTAGATCTAGACTGAGGATCAAATAAAAGAACGGAGGACTTAAAATATACTATAAACCTATAAATGCTACTGTATACATAATATAAATCTATAAGCAATGCTATGAACAAACAAAAACAATATACTCCACTCAATAATAGCAGAATGTACATTCTAATAACAGCAGTTGTATAAAAAACATTTTCTATGATATATGAGTTATTTGGCCATGGGCCATGAATCAAGTTTAATTTTTTGTTTTTTTATAAATCACACAAAGCATATTTTCCAACTGCAATGAAATAAACCTAGAAATAATTACAGAAAAAAAATCAGAAAATTCACAAGTATGTAGAATTTAAGCAACACACTTTTAATCACCCAATAGGTAAAAAAAGAAAATAAAAGATAAATTAGAATATAAATACAGATATATGTAAATGAAAAGAAAATATATTAAAACTTATAGGGTGCAGTGAAGCAGTACTCAGAGGGAATGTCATAGCAGTAAACAACTAATTTATAAAAAGAAAACAAATAAAGATTTCAAATCAACCTAACTTTAAACCTCAAGGAACTAAAAAGAAGAGAAAACTAATTTCAGTGCTAGCATAAGAGATTAATAGAGATAAGAGGGGAAATATATGAAATAAAGAGTAGAAAAACAATAGAGAGAATCAACAAAAACAAAACTTGATTCTTTGGAAGGATCAACAAAACTGACAATTCCTTAACTAGAACTGACAAAAATATAGGAATAATACAAATAAATAAAATCAGAAATAAAAGTTAGATCATTAATATAGACTTTACAGAAATAAAAAGACATAATTGAAAAATATTATGGAAAATTGTATGCCAATAAATCAGATAAACTTTCTGGAATAGAAAAATTCCTAGAAACACAAATATTACTAAAACTGACTCAAGAAGTCATACAAAGCTTCAGCATACATATAATAAGTAAAAATATTCAATCAAAAATAATAAAGTAACAAGAAAACAACACCAAGAAAATAAAACCCTCTCAGAAAAGAAAAGCCCAGGGCTAGATGTTTTCACTGGTGAATTCTACTAAATATTTAAAGAAGAATTGACACCAATCCTCCTCAAAACTTTCTAAAAAAAAGAAGAGGAAAGACTACTTCTTAACTCATTTTATGAAATAAACATTACCCTGACACAAAAGCCAGATAAAGACATCAGAAAAAATGTAATTACAGATACATAAATTCTCATAAAAACAATAGCAAATGAAATATAACAAAATAATTCACACACAAAAAAAAAGTTTCTTGTGCCAATAATAGTGTTGGCCAAGTCAGTGGGTACAAAATCAACATGCAAAAATCAGTGGTATTTCCATACACCTGCAATGAAAAATCTGAATATGACATTAATATAGCAATTCCATTTACAAAAGTATCTAATAGAATAAAACACTGAAGGATAAATTTAACCACAAAGATAAAATATTTGTTCCCTGAAAAATTTAAAAAAAAGAAAATAACATGCTGAAGGAAATGAAATAATGCCCGAATAAATGAAAAAAAAAAATCCTTTTCTTCATGAATTGAAAGATAATATTGTTTAGATGTCAATACTGTCCAAAACAATTTATAGATGTAATACAAACTCTTAACAAAATATGAACATCCATTTTTGAAAATATGGAAAAGCTGATCTGCAAATTCATATTAAATTGCAAAAAGCCCCAAATAACCATTACAATCTTGTGGAAAAAAATAAGAATGTCAGAGGTTTCACACTTCACAATTTTAAAACTTAATGCTAAGCTTCAGTGATCAAAACAGTGTATTATTAGTATAAGAACAGACACATACACCAAGGGAACAAAATTGAAAGTGACCAGAAAATAAACCCATCCATTTTGGGTTTATTCAAAGGCCAACTGATATTCAACAAGGGTACCAAGATAATTTGATCAGCAAATAAAAATAAAAAATAAAAAAAATAAAACTCCTTAACAGCGGTGCATGGACAAATGGATACCTCTATGAAAAAGAACAAATATGGACCCTTACTTCACACCACATACAAAAAATAACTCATAATGGATCAGCTTAAATATAAGATATTAAGTTAAAATCCTCTGAGAGGAAAACACGGTGTAAATCTTCATGAGCTTTGGTTTAACAATGAATTCTTAGATATGACACCAGAAACATAAACAACAAAAGAAAAAAATAAATAAATTGAACTTCATCAAAATTAAAAACTTTTGTATGTCAAAGAAAATTATAACGACTATAGAATATTTGATAATATTTGGAAATCATATATCTGACAACTCAGTGAGAAAGATAACCCAATTGAAAAATGTCAAAGAATTTGAATAGATCTTTCTCCAAAGAGTATATATGCAAATGACCAATAGACACATGAAAATATGTTCAACATCATTAGTCATTAGGGCAATGCAAATCAAAGTTACAATGAGATACCACTTCATATCACTAGGATGATTAAATTTAAAAAATAAATATATAAAAGCAACTAGTGTTGGTGAGGATTTGGGAAATTATTACTAGAAACATCACATGTTGTTGGTAGAAATGCAACATGGTTTGGCTGCTATGGAAAATAGTTTGAGAATCTTTCAAAAAATTAAACATAAAGTTATTCAAGGATGCCTCAATGGCACTTCTAGTTATGTATCCCTCAAAATTAAAAACAAGTACTCCCATATGTCCATGTAAGTGTTAATCATTTAGTATCAATTTAATGTTGAGTACAGGGGTGTTTATTTCTCCATTCTTGTGACATTCATCAGAGACGAGCGGGTTGGGGGTAGGTGGGGATGGGTTAATAATGGGTGCTCACGTCTGGGCGATGGGCACACTTGTAGCTCTGACTCAGGTGGTGAAAAGGCAATTTATGTAACCAAAGAGTTCATATCCCCATAATATTCTGAAATATAAATAAATAAATAAAACACATACTCAAACAAGTACAGGTGCACACTAGTACTTGTGCAACAATCCCCTACAATATCCAAAAGGCAGAAAAAGCCCAAACGGCCATCAAGGGATGAATGGATAAACAAATTGATACATATACGCAAAATAGAATATTATTCAGCAAAATATGAAAAAACTGATATGTACTACAATGTGAATGTACCTCCAAAACATTTTACTTATTGAAAGAGCGAGAACGAAAGGTCCCATATTATATAATTCCATTTATATGAACTATCCAGAACAGACAAATCCAGAAAGACAGAATGCAGACTGGGGCTTACCAGGGGCTGAGGGGAGAAGAGATGGACAGAAATTGCTTAATGGGTTCAGGATTTTACCCTGGAGTGATAGAAATAGTTTAGAATTAAACAGACCTAGTAGGTAGACTCTATATCTCTGCAACCTAACTACCAGGGTGCAGGTCTTCTGTTGTCAACTCACTTAACGTGTCAGTGCATCCATTTTCTAATTGCGTGGAGTTCCAAAACTGGTGCCTTGAGCATAGTAGGAGCTATGTATTGTTGCTGTCGTTAACGTTCAAACACTATATGCACATGAAGACCTTGCAGTAGTAGTGATGTGATCATGATGTATGAACAAAGGATGAGGAAGAACTAGAAAACACAGTGAACAACAAATTTTCATTAAAATATTTTCTAATATAGTACAAAAATAATTTTGTAACAAGGCTGATAAAAATTTCAGGTTTAGGGTATGTTTTCGTACGTGAACTCTGATTCTAACTGTCTAAATTGTTATTTTTTTTTCCTGAAATGTGAACTACTGTATGCCAACAGCAACAAGACATCTTATAAATCATCAACATATTGGGTAGTGGGTTATGAATATTTTGTACTTTCTCTATTTTTCAAACTTCCCATAGATATCTTTTATGTATTTGTATTCAGAAACAAATATATTTTGAAATATATATGTTTGGAAAAGAAAGTTTGTAACTAAAACTAGAAAGTAATTTGGAGCATATTAGAATACAATGGTGAAGTCAGTAAACAAAAAACTTATATATATATATTTTCTTTTTACTGAGTTAAAGTGGCATTTTGGTTAAATAAAAAGAGCTGTGATTGTACCTTACTCTTGAAAAGTATTATGTAGGACACTCTATTTGAGAAAAATAATGAGCATCTACAATCAGAGTATGAATTTTCGTATTGACCTATCATAGACACCACACAAAGACTTACTGTGGACTGTGCATTTATCTCTGATACACTGAAAGAAAATTATAGAATGTGTAAGAGAAGTACTAAATTATATAAATGTTTTGCAACATAATATGTGGCCTTCAGCAAGTAACTTCTCTGTATGTTTCAGTTTTATCATCTATAAAATAAACGTTCTCTCTTGTTGTCTAATCATTTAGGTCAATAGAGGTTCTTAGAGTTTATCAAGTATAATCTCAAACTAAATTCTACTTAACATTTTCCCCTGCTTGTGTAGAATTATTTAAAGCTGGCAAGAACATACACACATACACATATACATGTCATCCTCTGTGCAAACTAACCTACATTTATTTAGGACCACACTTAAGATGACTATAAAATGACTGATAATAGAAAGCAGGTAGAACTACAAATGAATTACTCAGTGATACATCAACCTAAACCAGGAAAATCAAATGTACTTCTCTTGTCCATTCATCGTATTTGCTTATAGAACAATTTATAGGGAGGAAAAACATATGTTCTTTCACTCCAAGCAAGCCCCTACTTCTTCCTTGGCGTAAATGATGCTTATGCACGACGGTGTGCTTATACTTGTGATGTTTTAGTCTTTTTAAAATATACAAACAAAATCAAAGGATTCTCTGACTAGTACTTTTCAGTTTCCATTTCTCAGTTTATGGGTACCTAAGACTCATTTTTATGGAGGAAGCAGTGCTGTCTTGTTTAAACAAAAAATTAACAGAACGCTCTTGAGTTTGTGTTCAAGTGTGTGGTTCAGGCACATCCTTTAGATGCTTGGGAGGCTGGCGGTACTCAGTGGGCACCCGATCTAGGAGTGTCCTCAAGAGCAGCCTATTTTTCTACCTGTTAGGTCCAAAGCCAAGGAGAGAGAGAGCGAGAGAGACAGAGAGGGGGAAGAGGGAGAGAGAGAGAGGGAGAGAGCCTCATGTGTAGCAAAATGCTGTTTATTTGGGACATCTGGGTGCGGATGGATGGAGGCCAAAGAGCACCCACACTGAGGGAGGGGAGAGCCTTGGGTTTTATAGAGGGTTTCTTAGCAGGGAGTGAGTGCCTGGGCTGGAACAGCTGCTGCAATAAATTTCTTTTTTAAACAACCAATTTCTCAGACCCCTGGGTCAGTCTCATCCTTAGTGATAAGGGCGGGGTTAGTTCCATCCTTATGGGGGAATAGGAATGCTGGCTGCAGCTGTCTGTTAGGTTTACAACCTCCAGGGACTCCCCAGATTCCTGCGGCTGTTGTTTCACAAACCTCAATCAATTTTCCATTAACCGCATTCTCTGTCCCATACATACCTTTCGAGTGTCCACCTGGAACAAACCTAACACTACCCAGCTTGGAAATCTAGCTATTAGGGTTACTTCCAAGAGCTAGAACACAAAGTAGATTTTTTTTTCCTCTTGTTTTTCAGAAGCTCTCTGAAATTATGTGCAAGTCATTTTTGTGAAGAATGAATGGTAGTAGGAGAAAAAAGGGGATAAGATACTAAAAACAGGAAGAACAAAAAAAAAGTAATAAAAAGAGGATTTTTTTCTCTTTTTATGGAATGTTAGATAAGAAAATAACAGAGAGGAAAAGAAATGTTGAAAACGTGAGTAAAAAATAATTTTAGGAGGAATTGAAAAAAAAGAAAGTGGAAATATATTATAGCTGTCCCACATTCTCTCCTATATTCAATTGATTTTTCTCTACTGGTTTATTTTTTTCCTCAGAAGTTTTTATTTTGCATTTTTATTTCCTTCTTTTTATTTTTTAAAAATTCATTTGCTTTTATTTATTTTTTTAAATTTCCTAAAATGAAAATACAAATAATAGTTTCAATAGAGAATGTCTAGATTTTTATGCAACTTATTTTTTGTTTGTTTCTTTTGGGGGCATGCAGTCAGACTACATTTCCAGCTTCTCTCCCAGCCAGCAGAGACATGCAACTGAATTCCATCCAGTGGGAGTGTGGGGAAATCATGTGTGTCACTTCTGAGGGTACATGGTTAAGAAGCAGTTGTGATTTCTCTACTCACTCTTTCCTCATTCACACAGAAGACAGAGGAGTCTAAAACCATAGGACTGCAGGGCATAGTAGCCACAAAATGGAAGAAAAATGGGTTGCTGCAACACTAAAGACTAGGAATAAGTATGAGATGGAGTGCTATGTGATTAATAAAATTTCATCTCTACTGAGAGGTGGGGACGTATATAACAGCAGCAAACTCTTTCCCGGACACTAGTTAACTGCCCTATTTCTCTCCTCACTTTCTCATTTAAAAGAGTTATCTACAGATGTGTTTTCTATTAGTTAATCATTATTTTATTCTTCAACTACCAAAGTCAGTTTTATTCCCTCTATCCTATCATCTAATTGTGTTTTCCAAGTGACAAATGCTTTAATTTATGTCTAGTTGAAAGAGTTTGAGTATTTATTTTATGCAACTTTGAAACAGAATTTATCTTGGACATTCTTGACCACCAATCACCTTGGGAAACTCTCACCACTCCAGTTTGATGAAAACATTTGATCGATTTTCTTCCTAACAGGATACTCTCCAATCTCATTGGTAACTGATCTTTGGTGACCATTCCTTTGAATGTCTCTACTATTTTTGGACTCGACCTTAAGTTCTTTCCTGTCTTTCTCTAGATTCCAATCCACTTTCATAACTTCAAATAAAAGTTATGGAAATGATTTTATATAGATAGATAGATAGATAGATGTAGATGTAGATAATCTGGAAATGTTGATGTTTGCTAGATCTATACATCTATTTAATTGTGCTATCTAACCGTATGTCACATATCATGTTGATTTTAGTGTGTCTCAAACTTAATTTTTTACCTCCTAGCCAAACTTGCTTATCTCCCTTCTTTTGCTAAATGGAAAATTCTCTAACTCTATTCAGTAACAAAACAGCAACAGTAAAACCGGGATGCATTCTTGTCATTTTTTCTTTGTACCTAATCAGTCCAGCTGCAATGCAAAATCTACTCAACATTCCTCTCAGCTCAACTGGGTATTTGTTTGAGGAAGTACCTTCATCCAGTACTTCCTCCAGAAAAACTTTACTTCTTCCAGAGAAACTTCAGTACTAGAGCATCCAGTAGGCTAGATGCTCCCAAAACATTCTTTGGAATTTACAATGCTTCCTTTGTCCCATATGCTATATATTACACTGTGATAAGCTTTTCAATTGTATGCTAGGGGTAAAAGGAGAGAAAATACATTTTTTTGTATTTTCAATCACTACTTTTATTTACTGATATATCTATTAGGCTTAGGAAGTAAGGAAAGAATGACAGAAATCCACAGTAGGCCAATTTGCTGTAGAAGAAATGTATGAGAAAGGGAAAGAGAGAGTTTGAAGAATGGAAAAACATCTTGGGAAAGAATAAGTAGTGGGAATAAAATCCAAAGAGAAAAAGTTAGGGCCAGGGGATTTTCTGTGAGGTACGGCCATTTAGTGACGAAGAAGAGCTGTATAAAGAGTAATTTTTAGAAAGACTACTGTGTACCGGAATTCAATTTCCTTATCCCTACACATGGACAATGACCTATAGAAAATACATGAGCATTATGCTTTAATTGCTCTGGTAGTAGACATGTAACTTACAGAGTAAGAATGAAGGCTTGCTTTCAGGTAGTTTATACTGGTCCGTCCTCACTAGATGGGAAGCAGTAGTGGCTGATTATTTATCTGTGTGCGCACAGATTTAGTTCCACTCAAGTAATTAGGACACGTGTAAAAACACAAATGAAGCTGTAGATCTATAAATTTTCTTCATTGTTCCTTTCTAACTTACCCTGTCTCTACCGACATAATTCCTAGCACATTTATCTCACTTAGCTGAATCGTCTCCTATAGAAACCAGGACTTGTAAGTTATGCACTAGGATATTGAGTTGAAGATATTACCAAGCAAAGTGTTGAAAATGCAACCTGGTTATTTATTTGCCTTTTAATTTTTTTGCTTATAGTAAATGACAGAGAAAAGGACTAAACACCAAGTAACCAGGAAATTCTCACCCTGTCCATATTGCAGAAAATGTTAAAATTAAGAGATTCACTCAACCGTCAGGAAATCATGATCAGGATAGAAAGTCAAAGGCGCTGCTGGACAAGCTTTGGCTGGCACTTGGAAAATTTCAGAAAGTCGGAGTATTCTATCATAGAGAGAACTCTGGAGAGATTACGTGTATGACTCATGGATTCCTCTGTCAATTAATAGAGGCCAAAAATAGAGATAAAATTATTTGGGAACGATCTGCAGAGAATCTTCTTGTCTAATGATGTGTATTTCTGTGACACGTATGAGGGAACGATAATGTGTTTTGAGCATTTTATAACAGCAGAAATACTGCCGGCTGGGACAGACAGAGTCAGAGAAGAAACATGGTGAAAGGATGCAGGACTCCCATAGTCCCACAGGCAGAACACAGGCTGATAAAGCTACTCAGCTACACGTATGTGTGGCCTTTCAATAAGAAGGACTATGACTCCACAGCCAGAGAGCTGTGAGCCCCAAAGGCTTGGAAATCTAATGTAGTTTGTCCTGATGGCGTTCAGAATTTCTTGCAATGGTGACTTCTTTCATGTTTCATTTCCTCTCTGCCTTTTTGAGTGGGAATTTCTGTGATTGTTGTTTTATGCCTCTTTCACCATCATATTTTGGGAGTAAATAATATGTTTTCTGTTTTCACAGGTCCATAAATGGAGAGAAATCTTACTCCAGGGAGCATCATATCTGGAGTTTCATCATACCTGATTTAGATGATTTAAATAAGATATGGGACTTATAATTTTTTTTATTTTTTTCCATATTCCAGAGTTCAAAGGAAGGATGGGGGACTTTCGAAGCCAGTGAAATTTAGGTAAGTGTTTGAACTTAAGCTGATTCTGAGATGGGTTGAAACTTTTGGTGATACTAGGATGGAGTGATTATATTTTGCATGTGAGGAGAGAGTAGGACATAAATCTTCACAAGCAAGGAGGTGGACTGTGGTAGAATGAATAATGGTGCATAAGGATGTTCACATCCTAATCTCCATAACTGGTGAGTGCGTTACCTTAGATGGCGAAGGATGTTTGCACATGTGATTAGGTTAAGAATTTTGAGAAGGGGGACTAGCCTGGATTATCTGGATTGGCCCAGTATAATCACCTGAGTCCTTATAAGAGGAAGGTAAGAGTGTCAAGATTAAAAAGGTTATGATACAACAATGGAAATAGACATTATAGTGATTTGGCCATGGATCAAGGAATGCCGGCAGCCTCTGGACGCTTAAAGAGACAAGGGATGGATTCTATGTTAGAGGTTCCAGAAGGAACCAGTCCTTCTGACATGTTGATTTTAGTCCTACAAGACTAAGTTTGGAATTCTGATCTACAGATCTTTAAGATAATGTATTTTGTTATATTAAGACACTGTCTTTGTGTTAATTTGTTCTAGCACCCATAGAAAGTTAATAAACAGGCTTTGTTTTTACTTTTGGAAAAGTCTGATGCTTTATTTCTCTCCATCATCAAAGTTCAGATTAATGCCTACCTTATACCCCAAACCTCTCCAGGTGTGTCTTTCTCTTTTCTAATTATTCTTTTCAATTCATCTTTCATTCTAGTGCAGTTGTGTGTATGTCTCTGTGTGTGTGTGTGTGTGTGTGTGTGTGAGGAGAGAGAGAGAGAGAGAGAGAGAGAGAGAGAGAGAGAGAGAGAGAGAGAGAGTTTTTTAGGTATATTTGTCTTGGATTTCTGACTTTGCTCATCTTGAAAGGCATCAGCACTAGTCCAGATTGTGATGGGGTAAAAGCAAGGGCCTTACTTTTAACATTGACACTCTTACTTTCTTCTTATAAGGACTTCTATGATTATGTTGGGCCAACCCAGATAATCCAGGCTAGCCCTCTTCTCAAAATTCTTAACTTAATCATGTCTACAAATGTCCTTTGCCATCTAAGGTAACACACTCACCAGTTACAGGGATTAGGATGTGAACATCTTTATGCACCATTATTCATTCTGTGACTCTGGATGCAGAAATCATGTAATTTATAATCCCAATAAAGAAAATGTATAAGAGGACAGAGTGTGTTAATAGTAATGAAGACAAGACATCAGTTATAGACAGGATTGTCCCAAGCAAATTGGGTCATACGGTCACCCTAACAATAGTAAAGTTTCTACTCCAAAAAGGAGCCAAGGAGAACTTGTGAATTAAATCAAATTCTTATGAAAACCCTAAATAACTATGATAAATCACTTTGAAAGGACTAATTAGAAGAATCATTTAGAAATATGAAAAATTAAAGCAATGACAGGCCATTTTTTGATATACCAAACCAAAATAATTTTATTTATTTATTTTTTAATATGGTACAGGTTCCTGAGTTTTCTTTTTTCTTTTCTTAATTTCAAAATATTAAGGTGGTACAAATGTTTTGTTAGATGCATAACTTTTATAAAGCTTTATTCAGGGCATAAATATGCCCATCACCCAAATAGTGTCATTGTCCCTGATAGGCAGGTTGTTGCCCCTCCCCTCCCCTTCCTCCTCCTTGCTTGATTTCCAATGACTTTTACTTCTCTCTGTGTCCATGTGTGCCAATAATTAGTTCCAAATTATTAAAGAATAGATATGGTATTTTTTTTTCATTCTTGAGCTACTTTACTTAAAATAATGATCTCCAATTCCAACCAAATTGCTACAAAAGACATTAATTCATTTCTTTTTATGGCTGGGTAGTACTCCATGGTGTATATATACCCTCATTTTGTTAATCCACTCATGAATTGATGGGCACTTGGGTTGATTACACATCTTTGCAATTGTAAATTGTGCTGCAATAAACATTCGACCACAGGTGTCTTTTTTATAAGATGTCTTATTTATTTTTCATTTGGGTAGATACCCAGTAGCGGGATTGCTGTATCATATGGTAAGTCTACTTTAAGTCCTTTGAGAAATCCCCATATTGTTTTCCATAGAAGTTGTACTAATTTGCAATCCCACCAACAGTGTATAAGCATTCCTTTCTGCATCCGCATCTGCATCCATTGTTTTTGGGCTTTTTAATAAAAGCCATATTCTAACAGGGGTAAGGTGATATCTCATTGTGGTTTTAATTTGCATTTCTCTGATGATTAGTGACATTGAGAATGTTTTCATATGTTTGTTGGCCATTTGTCTATCTTCTTTTGAAAAGCTTCTGTTTATATCTTTGCCCATTTTTTAATGGTGTTGTATGTTTTTTTCTTGCTGATGTTTTTGAGTTTTTTGTAGATTCTGGATGTTAGTCTTTTATTAGATATATAGTTTACAAATATTTTTTCCCATTCTGTAGGCCATTTATTAGCTCTGTTGATTATTTCCTTTTCTGTACAGAAGCTTTTTAGTTTAATCAAGTCCCATTTATTTATTTTTGTTGTTGCTGAAATTGCTACTGGGGTTTTAGTCATAAATTCTTTGCATAGGCTGATATCCAGAAGAGTTTTTCGTACATTTTCTTCTAGAATATTTAGGGTTCCATGCCTTACATTTAAGTCTTTTATCTATCTTGAATTAATTTTTGTAAATGGTGAGAGGTAGAAGTCCTGTTTTATTCTTCTGCATGTGGCTATACAATTTTCCCAGCACCATTTATTAAATAGGGCTTCTTTTCCCCAGTGTATGTTGTTTTCTGCTTTGTTGAAGATCAACTGGTTGTAGGTAAATGGTTTTATACCTGAGTTCTCTGTTCTGCTCCACTGAAACAAATTTGGAAGTATCACATTACCAGACTTCAAACTATACTACAAGGCTACAGAGCCTATCTTCTTGATGGCTCCCTATACTTATTTGTGTTTATTTACACCTAGATCTTTGATATCTTTTCAACTGCCTCCTGAGCTTCACATGTGTACCAGTTGACTTCCATTTGAATTTTCCATTAAAAAAAATCAATCAGCAGTTAACATATTATTGATTAGCTGATTTAGCTTCTTTAATTTGTTAAATCATAGAGTTAACTTGTCCAAATCACTATTTGTTTTGATTCCACAGAAATATAAACATTTTGTTGTTGTTGTTGTTTTTACTTTGTCTTACATTTGTTTATTTGATTGGATTTTAGTGCCTTAATGAGCAGGTTCAATAAGAAAATTTCATTATATAAATATTTACCCATTCCACCAAATTTTAATTATGAGGTTAATACATCTGAAGTTCAGTTGGGAAGATCTATTTTTATGTGCTCTCACTAACAATGTGTCTGGATAAAATAAAAATGAAAGAAACTTAAACAATTCTAACGCTTTATAAGACTGGAGCCATAAGTACCTTATCCATTTAATATTCCACTTATGCTATTATATATATATGTGATAAGGTTTATCAAAAGAAAATTGTAACTACTTATAATTATAGCCTAACAAAATAATCTTAAATGAATTAATGTTTTAGAACATTTCAATATAAACGTATTTACTAAGAAGAGACAAAAGGATAATATATAAAATTATGTTCATTTCAACAAATATAATGACTGGCCTATTATGGGCCAATATTTGACATTGGAGTTACAGTTTGCATAAAATAATATGCATCTATGGAGAAACACAGGTTGATAGATAAATTCTATATAACATGATAGCTGTAAAGAATAAGTTTAAGAATACGAAATAATTATCTGGGTTCACCAAATATTTGGTCATATAAATCAATAAAAATATAGTATTATTTCTTTCACTGTTTGTTTGAGTCTTCAGACTAATATCTGCTTTCAGTTTGGTTTTAGTGAGAGATGCTTCACTGATAGTGTAAGTGGTATTAAACATAATGGCTGATGTCACTTACAGTTAATTTACATGAGAATATCTCCTAAGATCCGTACCTCTGGGCAGGGCCATGTGCTTTACCTCCTACTGCTTTGTGACACAACACTCGGAAATCACTATGGAAATAAGATCTTTGTTTCATGAGTGTGTTTTCCCTACTGCTTCACCCAGTCCTCAAGTTGTCATCTCCCACTGTGACAGCACTGCAGTCTCTAAGGAAAGGATCTGGATGCTACAAACACATGATAGAAACACCACATAAGTTAAAAGGCAATAGATCTTGAGGATGAATACTATAAGCAAATATCCTCTTGGAATCAAAATTTCTCTATTAATAAAAAGAGGGTCTATTTTATAGATCCTCTCTTCAAAATCATTTCACAGTGTGGTTGTTTATAGACGTTTTGGTCAAGCTATTTTCTTGAGGCTAGTAAAGAAGTAGTATGGTGTGCATATGAATAATGCATCAGAATCAAAGCCATTTGGGTCTAATCCAGTAGCAGGCACTTTTCCTCGAATTACCTAAATTCTCTCAGCCTTAAATTTATCACTTGAATAATGGAATTACAAAACTCCTCATTGTGTCATTGAGATGATTTGTATAAGTAAAACATCTTAATAAATGGCGGCTATTATTAACAGAATTTTTTCCTGCCATGGTGATATGGGTAAAATATAGTTGTATTTTTCCCTTTCTATTTTTTCAAAACTTCAGCCTAGTTTCAAGTAAAGAAAAGATAAGCAAAAGTCATAAACTAAAACTATTCTGTTTAAAAAATGGTTGTGTTGACATGCCCAGAAATTATCTATTAATAAGTATTATATAATCATCATGATCAGATATTCTTTGATAAAAGAAAAATGAAGCAACAGCATTTTCATAGTCATGGTAAAAAGCCATAACGTCAGTTTTAAATCCATTGCAGAAATCAAATGAAGAGCAGGGAAAATCAAGCAGAATATAATCTGGCTTTTCCTGCATTTATATTTCCCATCTAAATGTGTTGAATTGAATATATTACAGTCAAAAATCTATAACAAGTCAAGTAGGAGCTTTACTTAATTTGTACAAGTATCTGTTCAGCTCTGGTTGTGTATGAGGCCTAGTGAGAGTTGCAAGAAGGCATACAAAATTGTTTATTTTAAGAAAATGATCCTGTATTATGAGCTAAGATATTTTACAAAATAAAGACACATGTCATCATTACCATGACAAGCATAGATATTGCATGCCAAAGATAAGTAACATACTCAAGGAATGTCTTTGAGTGAAGGGTAATGCTTGAATTTAAACCCAAAGTTTTCTGACCCCAAAGTTTGTTGTTTTTTTCTACTGCCTGCATGTGAGGTATAGAACAAAATGTCTGCCCTAAAGAAGTTTATAACTTAGTAGTAAAATAAGTAAGCTATATATATGAAAAAGATAATCAGCATTTCTAGGTGCAAAAGGATTGGCTGGGGCACTTGAGAAATGTCAAAGGAAAGAGAAACAGAGATGATTTTAAGCCTGACTGACTAGGTAAGGCTTTATAGATTAAGTCTTGACAAACATGTAGACTTTTTCTGGCTGAGAATGTGGAGTCTGGAAGCATTTCAAGTTGGAAGAGTGTCTGAGAAATGAGGCAGAGGAAAGCACAGTAGACAGTGAATACAGCAATTTGATTATAATGGCTATTTAACTTGGGGAACTGGTGGAAATGAGGCTGGAAACCAGAATGTTTCTATTTTTATTTTAGACCTTTTTGGGGACTTTTCTCTGATATATAAGATATTGTGAGAGTCTAATGAAAGTATGTTTTATTTCAGAAATCAAATATGACCAAAATGTGTGACACAGATACAAAGCAGTGCCATGTGTTCTTGTGTGGCCAGGATGTGTCCCATTGTGTAACCTCCTACAAACTCATTGCATGAGATAGTCATGTGCCTCAGGCCAGGCTAATCATAATATCCCTTTTCTTTTAACATAGTGGTCTTCCTGGGGTGGTTACAAAAAAATGAGCATGTTCAATAAGAAGACTTCCCTGGAACTGCTGTGTGGAAAGTAGAGATTCTCTACCCACTAAGACTACTATTGGCCATGAGGGAAAAGGAGAAGCAGAGTCAATAGATGATGAAAAAATAGGAATGAAAGTGAAGAGAAATAGAAAGGTTTTTAGGGTCCCTGGATCCAGCAGTACTTAAAACCACTGTAGAAGAAAATTGAAAAATGCACAGAAGTCCTCAAGACCCACGGAGTCCTGGTCTGAGCCCAATAAAGACTTTATTCCTCACACACACACAAAAAAGCCACTGTGAACTAAAATAAAAATTTAAGGCTCACCTGCCCCCCTCCCCCAGCTGACTGAATGGACTCCCTCATGGCCAAAGGAATATCCTAAAACTAAATTGTCTGCCAGGAGTAGGGAGGTCAGACATGCCTCATCATGCCCCGTTCCTTCTTGGAGACATCCTTTGTAACCCATTAACAGGCCTAAGGGTATGCAAAACAAACCTGCAGGTTCTCAATTTACACAACAAATGTATGTCAGGTGGCTGGTCTCTGATTAACAGACCCCATTATTTTAAAAGATTCCAAGCCTTTAGATAAAGCTTCCTATCTTTAACCGATTACAAACCAAAGAATCTTTAAACCCATTTATAACCTGTAAGCCCTCACTTCGAAATGGCCCACCTTTTTGGGCCAAACCAATGTATGCCTCCCACGTATTGATTTATGACTTCACTTATAACCCCTGTCTCTCTGAAATGTATAAAACCAAACCAAACTGTAACCAGCCACAGCTAGTCCACTTGTTCAAGGCTTCTGGGGCTTGACTATCCGGGTTATGATCCTCAAATTTGGCTCAGAGTAAATCTCTTTTAAATTGTTTTACAGAGTTTGACTTTTTTTTTTTTTCCGTTGACACCACAAATTCAAACTACTCACAGACACATTAATTTTCTTTTTTCCCCTTCATATGGTTTGAATTACCCAATTTATTATGTATTATCTATTATTTGTAATTCATAGCTAGGAAAGCCCTATTTCATTAAAAAATATAAGTTTTGATGGTGTGGTTCAAGTCAAGTACATATCTTAGGATATTTGGAAAAAACGAAAATTAAAGTGAACAGCCTGGGAATTCTGATGACAATGGAAGTGAACAAGCAGTTCTCACAGCTCTGCTCTAAACAGGGACCAGGAGGTAAAACATTTTAACATATACTTCACAGAACACATAACCGTAATTACAACGGAGAGGGAAACACTTGAGAGGACTTCTGCTTTTTAGCCATGAGGAATAAGATGTTCCGAAGCAACCCTCCCACAACTAGACAACGGGGAGAAATATAGGAAATAACTATTTTCAGACATTGCACCAAGGGCAGCCCAGAGCTATAATTCACAAGGAAAGGGAAAGAAGCTAGATGACCCAAATTGCTGCCTAGCACTTTTGTCTGGAGGTAATTTCTATACTACAAGACAGGCAGGAGAACTGAAACCAAGTGTGGAAATCTCACTAAATTGAGAAAACAGAGCTTGGAATTTGCACAGGCCAATAAGCCTAGAAATTGTTGTTCAGGGAACTAGGGAGAACCAAAGAACTAAATCTGCAAACATACAAAGCTCCAGAAATCTACATGAGGGCCCAGGAGTATTTCCTGAATACCAATATGCATACCTATAGTGTGAAATCCCAAGAGACTAAACAAAACAACTCCCCAGGCAAAAAGTCATTATATGAAGCTACAAGATAAACAATTCTCAAAGGTCATGCAAGGCCAAGAATTGCTTGACTTTCTTTCAGCCAGAGTATGGAAGCTTCATTCACTGAATACAATGGGCCTTTTGTCCTTACCTTAAAAGTGGGACTAAATGAGTTATAGAAATGCTACTATAATTAAACTCAAAACAAACTAAAAAATAAACTTTAAAAAGATTAAACTAATCCAAAGGTACTTAATTGCCTAATAGGGAAAAAAATCTATCAATCTCATCCTTTAGAGGTACACAAAAAATAAAAAATATATATTCAAATTGGCCAGGTGTGGTGGTTCACACCTATAATCTTAGCACTCTGGGAGGCAGAGGCGGGTGGATCATTCAAGGTAAGGAGTTTGAAGCCAGCCTGAGCAAGAGCGAGACCCTGTTTCTACTAAAAATAGAAAGAAATTAATCGGCCAACTAAAAACATATAGAAAAAAAAATTAGCCATGCATGATGGGGCATGCCTGTAGTCCCAGCTACTTGGGAGGTTGAAGCAGAAGGATTGCTTGAGCCCAGGAGTTTAAGGTTGCTGTAAGCTAGGCTAATGCCATGACACTATAGCCCGGGTCAAGAGAGTAAGACTCTGTCTTAAAAAAAAAAAAAAAAATTAAAATTAAAAACACAGGGTTCAAAATATAAAATTCTGAATGTTCAATGCCCAATTAAAAATGAAGAATCAAAAAAATCACTCATAACCAGAAGAAACATCAATTGACAGCAATGAGCAGAGATGACAGAATTAGCAAAAAGGAGAGGAAAATAGCTATTATGAAAATGATCCATATCTGTAATGATGTAAAGAAAAAAAATTAACATAAAGAGAAAAAATAAAGCAAAAGATATATGAAAGAAATGATTGGGACTTCTAGAGATTAAACCACAAGACCAGAAATTAAAAAGCAAAACAAGTAAAACAAAAAACACTAGATGGAATTAATAAGCATATTAGAAATGACATAGAAAAAGAACAATAAACCATGGGTTTGTAATAATACAGGCATTTCAATGAAGGCTGGAGAGAAACAGACTAAAGGGGAAAAAAAGATAAATAAATAACTGCAGCATTATTGACCTGTGGGACATTATAGGTGATGTAACATTGCTAACATATGTATAATTGGAGTCCCCAAAAGAGAGAAGTATGGGGGACATACATATATAAAATAATGAATGGAGCTTTTGAAAGTTGATGAATATCACAGAACCATACACCAGACCAGAGAGCATGCAACAAACCACAAACAGTAAAAAAAAATTCCACATCAAGTTACATGCCATAATCAAATTGCTAAAATATTGTGATAAAGAGAATGTATCAAAAACTAATGACAAAAATAAAAGACAACTTACTTCAACAAAATATGAATATCAAATAGAAAAATTAAATTATTAAAAAGAGTGAGTGAAAGGGAGCACATTTGTTGGATACAATGCAATAAAATTATAAACAAATAGAGCAAGAGAAACTACAATTACCAAAATACTTGGAAAATAATGCCATTCCAAATACCTCATAGATTAATTACTCAGGATCTTACAATAAAAATTAATAGACTTAGACCTGAAGGACTATGAAATCAACACATAAAGACAGTCTCATATAGGTAAACTACCTTTTCAAATGAATTCATAGCTTTAAGTTGTGGAATAAGAAAGATTGAAATCAAATTATATAAGAAATCACCTTAAGAAATACCTAATAGAGAAAATTTTAACCCTTGATTAAAGAAAATATAATACCTTGTTGTAACCAATGTTTATTAATTGACAGGTGGAAATTATCTTCAAGCAAATCTATAAAATCCATGTAATACCATTCATTAAAAATTCCAACAGAATTTTGGATATTCAAGAACAGCAAGATAATTTGAAATACTAACAATATGGAAAGGTGCTACCCCTCCCAATACCAAGACTTATAAAATTATAGTAATTTAAACAAACACAGCATTGAAATAGAAATAAATCATGAGAATAAGTAACTCCCTCTAAAAAAATCATAAATATGTGGGGACTAGAAGTGTTTTAGGGGCCTCATTTATTTATTTTATTTGAAAGTATTACCCAGGTACAAATGTTTTTGGTTACAATGATCACATTTGTAATTCTTGAGTTAGAGTTATAAGTATGCCCATCTCCCAGGGGCCTCTTTTAAAACAAAACAAGACAAAATCATCTTCTCTTGCTGATTTTTATACAATTGAGAGGTATGACAATGAGCATAACAGACATAGATGTTGAAATGCCAGTGTAGTTGCTTCATAGTTAATTAAAGAACATAATTTGGCCTGACCATGTAGGAGAGCAATATGTCAGCTTAGCAAAATAGAAAAAATGGGCAAACCATAATAGCTATCCTATTTCTGTCCCAGAGAAACTCTAACATGTACACTCAAATATACAAGAATGAGAGTATGGTACTATAAAATGATAATCTAGACACACCTTATACCTGAGCCCAAATATTCAATATACATATCTATATTTTCCAGAAACCTTTGCACTTATGTTTGGTCCATGTGACTAGTTCTGACCATATAATCTGAGCAAAACTTATGAAAATAATCAGTGTGATTTCTCTATCTCTTTCTTGCCTACAACAGTAAATTCTGAAGACACATATTCCATGGTGAGGAATTGTAAAATAGAGGAACATGCTTTGTCCCACATTAGCATTAAGGAGAGCCTGAAATAAATCTCTGTTGTGTTAAGAAATGCTATTTCTAGATTTGTAGTACTGCTGCAGAACATAGATTACCTTCACTAATATGCACCTAATTATCCAATAAAATATACATTAGACACAGTATATTTATATAGAAGAGACAAAATATAAAGAATGGTCTAGATGCATTTACATATATAAATACCAAATGAATAGATGATGAAATAGTCTTGAGCAAATGCATAGAATCAATTCTAAATATAGAATTTTTATACTTTCTAGAGTTTATATTTTTTGAAAAAAGCAGAGTATACTGAAGAGAATATATATGGAAAAATCTGAAAATAAATTAAAAGGGGTTAGCAAACAGATTTTCACTTATTGATTGATTCTTTAAGCAACAATGATTTATTGAGTGCCTACTATAGGCCAAGGAGTATCCAATCAAACATTTGCTTCTTTCTCTTCAAGCACTATGTTATCTAGTGGGAATACAGATTATTTGAAATAAACCTCACAGAAGTGTCATTTGTGTCCTGACTGAGCTATTTAAAGAATGCAGTGAAGCACTGAGGCAACATTGAATTAGGATTTGGGTGGTTCTTCAAGAATGTATCCTAGAGGAGACAGTGTGTAACCTGGCTCCTAGAGGGAACTGCTTTCAGGCCAGAAAGCTATTTTGGCCTTAAATTACATCTTTTTAAAGGCATGAACCTATGGGGTAAATTACAGTAATCCCTCCTTGTCTTCACTTTCACTATCCATGATTTCAGTTACTCATAGTCAGTACAATCCGGAAATTTTAAATGGAAAATTCCAGAAATAAACAATTCCTAAACTTTAAATTGCATGTCTTTCTGAGTAAAATGATGAAATCTCATCCTGCCCTGATCAGTACCACTCTTTGTGCAAGGTATCTACACTGTAGAGGTTACCCACCTGTTAGCCACTTAATGATTGTTTTGGTTAGCAGATCAACTGTGTGGTGGTATCACAGTGCTTGTGTTCAAGTAACTTTTATTTTACTAAATAATGGCCTCAAAGCACAAGAGAAGTTGGCAATTCAGATATCGCAAAGAGCAAAGTGCTTCCTCTAAATGAAAAGGTGAAAATTCTCTATCTAATTGGGAAAGAAAAAAATCATATGCTGAAATTGCTAAACTCTACAGTAAGAACAAATATTCTATTGATGAAACTGTGAAAAAGGAAAAAGGAATTTGTGCTAATATTGCTGTCACACCTCAAACTGCGAAAGTTATGGCCACAGTGCTTGATAAATGCTTAATTAAGATGGAAAGGACATTAAATTTGTAAGAAGAAGACCCTAACAGAAACATGTTCTGATTGACCACAACACAGTATGCCAGATTAATTTAATTGAATTAAACATTATCGCAAGAATGTATTTATAGAAAAAAAGTAGTATGTATAGGGTTCTGCATTTTCTGAGGTTTTAGGCAGCTACTGGGGGGGTCTTGGAACGTATCCTCCACAGATAAGTGGAGATCACAATGTTTAAGGAATTTCAAGTCATTCAGCATGGCCAGTGATCAGAGTGCACATGGAAGGAGAAAGTTATTTCTGAGAGGTTGCACTGGACTGACTGGGCATTCTCCCCCACCCCCACCCCACATCTTTACCTATGGATTTAATCAATATATTTAGTACTAAAAGAGCATAGATTAAAATAAATTTCTACTCTAACACTTATCTCATTTTTTTGCAACAAATCATTCCCATGCCTATGTTTTCTGGTTGATGGTGATCTTCTTTGGGAGGGAGTACAGACATTGTTTAACACCCATGTGCTCTCCAAGCCTAGCACAAAGTGGAGTGAATCCAAGGTGCTCTAGATACCCAACATAGAATTTGATTTTAAAATTTCTTCTAAGTAAAAGTATGCAGTTATGTGTAAAGGGACATTATTTTAATGGTGTTGTATCATGGGATATGTACAATATGACTTCACTGGTGTTGGCTGGGTAGTGAAAAAGTTAAGGAGAAAGTAGATGAATCTGGATTTACATCTTGCTTTGTGTTATGTCCGGATCAGAGAGAGACTCACGAAGCCTCATGTGTAGCAAATTGCCGTTTCATTTTGAGCACCTGGGTGGAGACCAAAGCGCATCTACCCCGAGGGAGGGGAAAGCCTTGGGTTTTATAGAGGGCTTCTCCTGGAGGAGTGAGTACCTGGGCCAGAACAGCCACTGTAAAAAAAAATTTAAAGAACCAATTTCTGGGACCCCCGCATCAGTCTCATCCTGCAGGGATAAGGGAGGAATGTAGCTTCTTCCTCCCTCAGGGGGATAGGAGCGCCAGCGCAGCTGTTTTACAACCTGCCCACTCTCCAGACTCCTGTAGCTATTGTTTTACAAGCCAAAGTTTTTCAATAATCGCATTCTGTCCTATACATACTTTTTAGGATCCCACCCAGAACAAATCTAACACTCTGAATCACATACATTTGTGGTATTGGACAGGTCATTTGATTTTGGAATCTTAAAAATGTGATAGATAAAATTAAGATTAGTCACATCCACCTTTGTGTATTAATACAGCATTAGGATCTTATGAAATAAACTATCACATTGAGTGTCTGGTAAATGAAGAGATTGAACAATGTGAGTTAGCTTGTGGTATATTTCCTCCAACATTTAGTGAAAGGCTGAATAATTCTCTTCAATACGTGTAGGGAAAAAAATAACAATTGAAATAAATGCACACTGTATATGGAGAGGCTGGTTAGAAAGTATATCTGACCAAAGTAGGAATTTTATGAATGGGAATACAGAAGATGAAATGGAAAGTATAAACTACACCTGTTTCTTAGCCTTGTGACCAAATGCTCTTTGAGTTTGACTTGTTCACAAGTAAAGCAATGTAAATGATGTTGTCTTGTATGAGTGAGATGTGCACCATCTGGGGGATGGTCATGATGGAGACTCAGACTTGTGGGGGGAGGGGGGAAACGGTCATTTATTGAAACCTTAAAATCTGTACCCCCATAATATGCAGAAATAAAAAAATAAAAAAATAAATAATAATAAAAAAAGATGTAATAAAAAAAAGATGTAATAACACCTAGGAACTTTCCAGATTTCCTGTGCAATTATTGTTACTAGATCCAATTTAGACATGAAAAAGGAGCATTGTTGTTTGTTGTTGATTGGTTTGCTTGCTAACTTTCCTGTTTTGTGGTTTTATTTATGGAATTAGTTATTTGTTTTTGTTTTAATCCTAAGGAACAGCTAGCTCTGTCTAAGACTGCCTTTAAATAGTTTCTCCTGAGAAAACTTTCATACAGCTTGTCGTCTTTTCACAATCTGTTGCTATAAGAAGGTAATGTCTATTTTTGATAGTTACTGATGCCAATGGGATAAATGGCATCCTGTTATCTAATTAATTAAACAAGTTCTGTGCACTTCCTCTCGTTTCTGTATCCATGAAGTCAGGCTTTTTTGGTTACTAGGCTGATTAAACAAACAACAGACACTGCTGGTTGGTCACTCAAGTCCTCAGGCACTAGAGAGAACAATTGTTTTGCCAACAGAGTTGAACTTTTGCCCTTGTTTATTCTCAGCCAAGTGTTACCTACCTTGTGGAGGAAATGAGTTAAAGCTTATTAGGAAAGCTCAGAGAGATTCTCCAATATCAGATAATCTTTAAACAGCTTTTCCAGGAGGGAGGTAGATAAATCCAATTTCTCTGGTATCAAATAGAAGCAAATGCCTTAAAAAAACAATGGTATATTCAATCTTCTTGCTTTCTAGGAGAAAAAAAAATCTTTAAACTGGGAAAAAATGGAGAGTAAATATTAAGGAAAGTAAACTTATTTCAGGAGATATAATGAAGGGGAAAGTTAGAAATTGGCTGTATAATTATCAGAAAATTGAGAGACCTTGCTATTGAGAAAATTGAATCAAGACTAATCCTATTTCAGAAATGGAGAATATGAAAAGAGATTCTAAAATGAACTATCAAGCCACAAAAAGACATGAAAGGAGCTTAAGTGCTTATTGCTAAGTCAAAGGAGCCAATCCGAAAGGGTTACAAACTGCGTGATTCAAACTGCATAACATCCTGGGCCAGGAGCAGTGGCTCATGTCTGTAATCCTTGCACTTTGGAAGGCCAGGGTCAGAGGATCATTTGAGGCTAGGAGTTCAAAGTCAGCCTTAGCAACATAGCCAAAAAATACAAAAATAAAAATTACCTAGTCATGGTAGTGTGTGCACCTGTAGTCTCAATTACGCAGGAGGCTGAGGTGGGAGGATCCTTTGAACCCAGGAGATCGAGGTTGCAGTGAGCTATGATGCACTCCAGCCTGGGAGACAGTGGGAGATCCTGTCTCAAAACACAAACAAAAAAGTCAAAACCATGTAGCATTCTATAAAAGGCAAACTATGGAGATAGTAAAAAGATCAGTGCTTATCAGGGGTTGGGAATGAGGAGACAGGAAGGGATAATAAATAGGGCAGTGGAATTATTCTGTATGACAGGTCAATGGCTGAAACATGTTATTGTCCATATGTCAAATTTCACAGGATGTACAAAGAGTAAAGTTTCATAAATTATGAACTGCAATTAATAATACTGTATCAATATTGGTTCCTCAGTTGTAATAAACATGTCGCACTAATGCAAGGTGCTAATAGGACAAAGTGGAGGGAGGGTGGAAGGAGTGTGGGGGACTCTGCACTTTGCACTCAATTTTTCTGTAAAACTAAAACTACTTTAAAAACATTTGTTTTTTTTTTAAAGATGCTAGAAGAGTACAAATCTACAAATGTTATGATGATGGTGATGATGGTGGTGGTAATGAAGATTTTCAAAATAATTTTAAATACAGAACTGTACATTTAAGTTCAAGAAGAAAAACAAAAACAACATTAAGAATGCAAACATTAGGAATTAAAAATATAAAAATACAAAAGAGAAGTAACATAATAAACAAATTATCAAAGGCAAGGTATGAGCGCCTGGAAGTTGGAAATCCTTATCATGATACACAGTAACCGATGATGAAGATCAAACCAAAAAGAACAAATGATCTTCACTTAATCCTCTGACAAGTTACTTAACATTATTAACCTGAGAGAAAGTAGTGCATGAAATATTTTTGAAATTCAGGCAATTTGACAAAATATGCTATGATTATTAATTTTAATATCCAGAATTGGGTGGATTCATTATCAGCAGTGTCAATAATTAATGGATTTATAGTGAAGACATATGACAAATCTCTAATTTTAACTCTGTCATTCATGGAGTAAATGAAGAATGGCATGAACATATGAGGGACATCAGATATATTGAATGACACACCCTGATCTAAAAAGATTCTGAAATGTTAGTGTGATGAGAGAAAGCTAATAAAATAATACTCATCAGGGATAAAACAGAAGCACTACACCTGCATCAAAAAGCCAGCTTTATTAGCAGGAAACGAAAGAGATGAGCTCCATAGAAACTCCAATTTTAAAAAGTATGTGTGTGTAATATATTTCAGTAATATGCATGTCAATGATATATAAAATATTCTAGAATAGTGTCATATATCTACCTTCAAAAAATCAATGAGATTTTTAGTTGATATTAATACACATATTTCTAGAAACAAAGAATAGGAGATACAGGCTCCAGGGAAATTAAAATTTCATGACAATATTTAGGGGCATTAGAATGCTCAACATTCTATATTGTAACATGTTTACCTGAAACTCATGTGATTTTAGCTCATAGTAATGAGCATATTTCTAGAAAACTAGAGAAGAGCTTCTCTCTCATGTGACCTGTTTGCACACACTCTTGAAATTCTAAATCCCGTCCTGGTACTCCATCTTAAAAGAAATATAGTCAAATTGGAATGTGTCCAACAGAGGTTAAACATGATATTGAAAGTGATAATAGTATGTCAGAGCAAAAATGGTTAAAGGGATTGGAAATATTTACCCTTGTAGGAAAAGTTTCTGAGGAGATAATATGTCTTCAAATATCTATAGTTTTCCCTCAGAATAGGGACTTCCTCATCTTTATGAACTCAAATATGCCAAAAAAAGAGAAATTTTAACTTTTACCTCAAAGAGCATCTCACAATCCATAACGGAGCATTAGTCACAAATACACAAATGTGGCTTTTCAAAGGACCTACCTCCTAATATCATCAAATACTCAGTGTCCACCATGACGTAACAAAGTCTCTCATTTTCTTCCTAATCAAAATGTACTATTAATGCAAAAAATTATAAATAGCTTGTATATTGTTAAAGAAAATAATTAGTATTTCATAGACAGAAAATACTCTAGGCCCCGGAATTAAAAATGCAGTAGGCTCCAGACGAGACTATAAAGTTGCAGTGGGTGGGGGGTGAGGAAGAAAATAATTATGTAACCAATGAGACCAGTTAAATATATTTTTTTAACTCTGTGATAAATTATCATCCTTACTGATGGGAGACAGAAATGGCAGGAGAAAGGATAAAAGCTATCTAGACTTCAATGGTTTATCTAATTTGAGTCTCAGGTATCCCCATGGTTCATAATAAGCCTCTGGAAGTTTAATATGCATGAATTTGACCACATTCTTCACTTTAATTTAAACCTGTGGGGTCCTCTGCTCTTTAGTCTGATCCTAGTGATGCTTTTCATTGGTTCTGGCATGGACCTACTTTTATTATGTATATAAACCCAGAAAGTGACTAACCTTACTAATATCTACAGTGTGGTCTATCTCCCCAGTTCTCTGATGGAAGTTTACAGAGAGAACCAAGTAATCGCACAATTCAATATATTTCATTGCTATTTCATCATTTTACCAGTTAATCCACTGCCGAATGATCCCAAACCCTCAACAATCCCACTATGTGCTTCCATCACTTGAGTCACAACAGATTAGACCTATAGAAAATCAGTAGAGAGTTTAGTGTCTGTGAATGATTTTAGGTGACTGATAGGAAATCGTTTGCCCCTCCCCACTGCCCCTTACCACCCCCCAACAAAAAAATTGAAAAAAAACCAAAACTTTAGCAATAAGGATGTTATAACATTACAATACAGTTTTATTTCATGAGTGGAACTCATAGGCCAAAGAATATTCCTTTGAGTGTGTGTGTGTGTGTGTCGACTTTTTTCATGGATATAAATGTGGATGAAAATAGAAAAATATTAATAGACTGTCTCTTAGACATGTAAGTAAATGTGATTTGTGTTATGTCTTATTTGCTTTTCTTCACTTTATAAATAGTTTTCAATGAGCATCTATTATTTTTACAATGAAAATCATGACCAACTATTTTTAAATGAAAAGCATAGATATATTTATGTCGGGGCACGAGAGAAATACATTTAAATTCCTAGCAGCAATAATTTTGGAGAGTAAGAGTTATGGTTAATTTTAACCTAAATGTGACCATATTGCTATTGTAATCTAAAATAATGTACATTCAGCAATTATAAATGAGCTACAATAGTGGAGAAATTTGATAAATGTACATTATTTTCCAAGTTCTGGCCGTTTCTTCAAGGTGACTCCCCTAACAGGACACCCGTTCCCTGTATTCTAGGACAAATTTTGACTCTTCCTGAAATATCAATGCCAACTACCTCAGGACTGAGACAAATGACATAGTCAGTACATTGAAGAATAAACTAAAGTTAGAGGTTCAAAAGTAAGATGCAGCTATACATACATATATTTAACATACTTTCATTTAGCACCTCCTATGTGCTAAAATTGTATGCTCAGTATACGAAGAAAGGAACAACCCTTTCCCTCGTGAAACTCTGATGGTAAGAAAATTAGATAAGCTAGTAGTAGCACAATTTCATTGATGAGATAATAT
Source organism: Microcebus murinus (assembly GCF_040939455.1). NCBI lineage: Eukaryota > Metazoa > Chordata > Mammalia > Primates > Cheirogaleidae > Microcebus > Microcebus murinus. Next base: position 7,155,416 of record NC_134111.1, read on the forward strand.
ATATGCACAAAGAGCTATCTTAGCACAACAAGAGAGACACTATCTTACTAGCGATGGGTAAACCAATAGAGTGGTATTTGGCCTGGCTCTTGATAGATGTGTGCGTATCTACCAAGTACACACACGAATTGTTTCTTCTTGTGTCTCTACGAGGTAGACGAATATCATGTGAAAATGCATGAACATTGAAAAAATAATATAGAAAAAATATTCTCTCAAGATGTTTTAAGATTCTTCTATTGGTCTTTTTAAGATATATACATATATGGATCTATATGTACATACATATATGTGTATATACATATATATGTATATTATATGTGTATATATATATATATAAAAAATAGTGTGTGTGTAGTCTCGAGAAGTGGAACTGGGATAATTGCTTTTATTTCATGGCAAATGAGTATTGCTATGGAGACACAGAGCATGAAAAAATAAAACAAACAAAATCATAAAAATATACACTAAGGTTGTCTTTTGTTTCTCATCAGAGGATGAAGAAGACAGGTAGCCAGGCAAAAGCACTAAGGCTTTCAGATTTTCATTCATTTCAGGCAGGATTTGCAAGTGCTAAAGGTGGAGAACTGAGTTCTTCAGAAGGCTAGGACCTTTCTCCTGGCCAAAGGTGGGCCAACGCGTCCACCAGTGGGTCCCAGCAGGGCAAAACAGCACTGACTCATTGCAAGTCTACTTGCCTAAGGCTTGACCAGAAAACCAGCCTTGGGGGCCTGTCTTTATAGTGAGCCATATGGCTTTTATTGAGATTTCTCAGGCAAGCAGGAGCAGAAAGCCTAAACCTCTTGAGGATGTCAGGTGTTCAGATAGTCATGTCTAGAACATCACTGCCTCAATTCTATCACTACAAATGATGTGCATTGGCCAACAATAAGTCTAAAGCCTTTAGTCTCTAACTAAATTATGATATATTATAGCTCAAGGATGGGAATCTTGTTATAAAGTAGCTCTTATTTATAAGGGCCTGGACCCTGGTAAGAGGATTATCACAGCAATTATCATCAAAATAGAAAAAGGGGACATAAAAGGCTGGCCATCCAGTCCAGCAGATGGATATATGTAGAGAGAGATGGGAGTTTCGAGAGAAAGATGTTACAGTAGTTTCATAAGTCTCTTCATAAACTATGATTCATTTCTTTATCTTGTGCATCTTTATGCAGATATGTATGTTAGAATATTAAGGATCACATGATTATATTAATATTTAGAAGTATCTGGAAGCAATCTTTGGATTAAATGGTATCCTTATGTCAGACCATAACTAATTCAAGTTTAGAAAATAAAATAACCATTCATTTAATTTATATGTGTGCATTCTGGCAAGAGAGTTTTCTTCAGAGAAGCAGTATAGAATAGTTTGGTTCTAGCAATAAAGATTACAGATAAAGCACTTAGGAAATGGTTTGCACATAGGAAGGTCTCACAAAATGTTTATTTATTATATTTAGCAAGATTAAAATTAGAGTTGTGAGAAAATGAATTTAAGTGAAATAAAGCATGTTATTTTACTAAACATATTTGAGGAGTGTATGATTCCACTAATTAAGATGTCATTTTTAAAAATCCAGTGTATTAATCCCTTCATTTATTCATTCACTAACTAATGAATTATTAATAATTTATTCCTTAAATTTTAGTATTTGGCAAATATACTCCAATAATATGGGAACATCCAAACATTAAACAAGCAAAAAACCCAAACAAATTTATTATAGAAGAAAATATTGTATTAATTAAGAATAAATATTATTAAGAATAAATATTATTTCTTCTTATTATAGAAGAAAATAATTAAAAATAATGTGCTATATACAGCAGACAGAACAAAATATTTTGGAAACTTAACTTCTCAAATTAAATGAAAGTATATTAAACAAAAATTTGTTTTCTCTTCTTTTTTTTTTTATGACACACTACCATTAAGAGACAAGAGTTTCTGTTTTGGTTTTTGTTTTTATTTTTTTAGCTGAGACAATTATTTTCAAGAGTCAAACTGGGATGAAAGGAGTGCTTTTCAAACACTTTAGTCTCCTAAATAAAAGTGTTGCCCGGGGCTCATCAAGCTCTCACGACAGCAATCCCATATTCACAAAGAACTTTTGTTTCCAAGGAGAAGGGGAACATGAAGTTTCTACACATCTTTCCTATATTTTTATCTCAAAGGTTTTCAAAAAGATTGTGGGTTTGCAAAATTAAAGGCTCCTGGAAAAGAAAGACTATAATGTTATCAGGGAAAAAATCAGGACAAAAAAGACAGGAAGGAAAGGTAATGATGCTCTGATTCTTTTGACTTCACATCACTCCCCTGCGACTACATTAGTTTCCTATTGCTATTGTGACAAATTACCACTAATTTATTGGCTTCAATCAACACCAATTTATAATCTTACGTTTTTGCATGTCGGAATTCTGACACCAGTCTCATTGAGCTAAGATCAATGTATCTGCAGGATGGTGATCTTTTATGAGATTGTAGAGGAGAATCTGTTTTCTCACCTTTACTGGGTTCGAGAGGCTGCCTGGTGACCCTCTTACCCCATCTTCACAACCAGGGGGTCAAGCCCATCCTGTGCTGCCGTCTATATGACCCTGCTCTGTTGTTTAAGTATTTCTCTGATCGATGCAGGAAGGGGTCTCCACTTTTAAGGATTCACATTATTAGATTAGGGTCACCCAGATAACCAGGATAATCTCCCCATCTCGAGATCTTTCACCTTAACCACATTTTCAAAATCCCTTGGCCAGGTAAGGTGACGCAGTCACAAACACCAGGGGTTAGAACCTGAACATCTCTGGGGACCATAGTTATCCCTACCACAGTGACATGACCCCCGTATGCTTTCATTTAATTCCACACTGATTTTACAACCTCCACTTCACCCATCAGGAGTTAAGGGTGATCTTTTTACCTCATTCAGACACACATTCACTTATGATACACATTTACTTACTGAACATGAAATAAATGATGTGTTCCAAGATTTCCTTTATATGCTGTCACTGCACTAAGCCACTCTCGTTCATTTATGCATTTGATTAATTAATGTCTGTCTTTCCAACTAGAATATAGAGTCAAAACTTTGTTTCTCTCATTTAATGTTTTATCCCCAGTCACTAAAACAATCTCTAGCACAGAAGAGTTCCTAATAAATATTTCTTAAACTAAAAAAGAGTGAATGGATAAGCAACTAATTACTGTGCACCATCTGCCAGGGCTCAATGCCTGTCTACATAAAGGCAGGCAGGTGGAAAGACCACGAAGAGGAGATGCAGCATTGAGCCCCAGTTGTTATATAGAACTTGTGTACAAACAGTCAGCATGATCTGTTCTTCCTGCCCAGGATCACCGCATCACCACTAGCCAAAAATGACCACCTGCAATACAGTCGGGCACAATTAACTCCTGGAGCCAAGAAGAAAATGCAGAGAATCTACAAGATTAGCAAATAGTTGGAGCTAGCCCTAACTAACTCTGCCACTTACTATTCGTGTTACCCTCAAAGGTTAGCCATTCTGGAAATGGTTGCAATCTGTGGCTGTAGAACCGGAAATAGCCAAGGGGTTGCTGACCTTTACCGCTTGTGGAGGATTGATTCTGTCGCACTGTTCACAGTGATACTGCTCTCTGACCAGCTCTGACATTGTCTCCTGGCAGAGCACAGACGTGAAGTCATTCCACTTTGAGGTCAGAAAGGCACAAATAGCCGTGGCATGACCCAAGCCCGAGAGGAATGAAGGTAAGGAATGTGAGCTCAGCAGATGAGGAAAGAATCTGCGTGCCCCCAGGGACATAATCTTTCTCTGCATTGTGCATCTGTCTCTGCACATAATTTATGTGTGTACCTGTATCCTGTGGATAATAAAACTTTATTTTGTATGACATCTCTCATACTGCACTTCTAAATATTTAATAGAGTTAAATAATGCAGTTACTGAGAAGAGTAATAGGAGGCAGCAGGGGAAAATTAAAAGGCAGCGACAAACAGTAAGAGTTATGCTTTGGGAAGAGTCACAAAACGATTCCTCCTTTCTTTCATTGACTTCCCAGAAAGCAGTCCTGAAGCCAGGGCGAATCGAAGGTATTAACAATCCAAGGATAGAGAGTGTATTTCCTCAGGGTCAGTTCTGTGTCTAACAACACACGTGACCTTGGATGGGACACAGGGTGACCCTGAGCATCAATTTCCCCATCTAGAAAATGGAACAACACCTCGGTAGCAGTTGTGAGGATGAACTTTGCTAAAATATGTAAGTTGGTTTTGAAATGTATTATTACTCTAAAATAATTCCTTTGCTGGTAAAAGAAACTTAGGTGAGGAGGACTGAATGAGATTTACACATAAGACACGACGGGACTAGAGTGACAGCTTTAGAGATTAGCAAGACTCAGACTAGGATCAATTTACATGGCACTGAAGCAGAAATCCAATTCCAAAAGACTTTAGAGTCGTTTTGTGAAACAGGCAGCTGGAAGCTGGGCGGTGAGTGTGTGCTTTGGTGTCCCGGGGTGAGCCTCCCATTTTCCTCCACAGCCTTCGTCGCCCTTACTGCCCAGTGGCTCCTCCATGACAGAACAGTGCATCTCTGCATTATTCTTATCGATGTTCCTACCAACCGACTACTTTTATACCTTCTCAACTCTTATCAGGGAGCTTTAAACCGGCCTGCGGTTATTCTTATGGCAACTGACCCTTGAATGACACGGGTTTGAACTGTGCAGGTCCACTTAAGTGTGGTTTTCCTTCTGCCTCTGCCAGGCCTGAGACGGCAAGAACAACCCTCTGTTTCCTCCGCCTCAGCCTGCTCAGCATGAAGAGGAAGAGAATGAAGAACCTTTATGATGATCCACTTCCACTTAATGAGCAGTACACATATTTTCTCTTCCTTATGATTTTCTTAATAACATTTTTCTCTAACTTATGTTATTATAAGAATATGGCATATATGTATAATATACAAAATATATGTTAATTGACAGTTTGTGTTATCAGCGAGGCTTCGGTCAATAGTAAGCTATCAGTAGTTAAGTTCTGGGGGAGTCAAAAGTTACCGGTGGATTTTCGACTGCATGGGTGATCGACAACCCAAACCCCCAAATTGTTCAAGGGTGAAGTGTGCATGCTATTTCTTAAAATAAACATTACTCCTTAGATTCTGGCTCAAAACCTGCCTCTTTGAAGTCACTTACAAAGGTGTCAGCTCCTCTAGGAAGCTTCCCGCACCTCATATAAAGACACTTTTCATCTGCAGTCATAAACTCCTCTCTAAATGTGGTGCCTAGCCCAGCTGCAGCGTCATCCTTTGGGGAATTATTAGAATGTAAATACTTAAGTGCCACCTTAGACCTACAGCACACGATCAGACCCTACCCGTTTAGGATGGAACTTGGATGAGGAGTCAAGAAAGGAGGTGTGACCCCGCAGCCCTGAGAATGCTCTTTCTCAAACCTCAGTGCACAGCAGGTCGCCTTGAGGCTCATGTTTAAGACACAAATTGCTAGGCACCCCAGTTTCCAATTCTAAATGTCCACGTTGGGGATCAAGAATCCGTGGCTCTAACCAGCTCCCAGCTGGTGCAGACGCTTCCGTCCCGAGCCCCACGCTGAGAATCTCGCCCTGGCCGCCCAGTGCTGTGACACGGCTGTCAGCGCTCACACAGTACTTCAACTGGGTGCGCAAGCTTGGCCGGAGCAAGGATAAAAGCCTTTTCCTAGTATCCTTTGGCATAACTGAGAATATACTGGAACAATTTAAAAGGCCAAGGCAAGATAAAGAAAAAGGAGGATGACATCTAACCCAGGCCTTCTCTTCCCTACAGGCTGGGCCGCTAGAAGTACACCCACCGCCTCCATGCCGGGGTGAGAGCCTGTTTTATGTTTGCACCAACTCTCTGTCCTTAACCTTCGTAGCACTCACAAAACTGTGTTTTTATATAACCAATATGCCATAAATTTCACAGAGGTTAATTAAATGTTTTATATGTAGTCAGTTTTGACAACTGCATACAACTCTGTAGCCACTACCAAAAAGAGTAAATAGAATATTTCCCTCCTCTTTGAAAGTTTTGTCATACACCTTTCCAGTCAATCCTTCCTCTACAGCTATCTGTTATTTTATGTATTTATTTATTTATTTATTGACAGGATTTCACTCCATCACCCAGGCTGGAGTACAGTGTCACGATCACAGCTCACTGCAGCCTGGAACACCTGGGCTCCAGCCATCCGCCCCCCTCAGCCTCCGGGCAGCTGGAATTATAGGCGTGCATCAACATAGGGTAGTTTCGTTTATGGTAGTACAGCAGGTTCTAAAATAAGATTGTTTTGTTCAATGTCATTTCTTTGTAATGTTAATGATAAAAAAATTTCAAATATTGGCTGGACCCACTGTTTATGTGGAGTTGGGATGTTCTCCCATGCCTGCACGAGTTTTCTCCAGGGACTCCAGTTCCATCTCACATCCCAAAGCTGTGACTGTGAGGCCTGGCGTGTCTGCGTGGGCCTAGTCTGCATGCCTGTGGGTGCGGGCGGCGGTGTGAGTCACCCTGTGACGGATGGCGTCTGGATAGGGCTGGTTCCTGCCTTGCACGGTGAGCCTCAGGCCACCCAAGACCCTGACCCCAAATAACTGGAAAAACTATTATTATTTTGCTTCTTTTTATTATTCCTTCTTAAGTTGAGGTGCAGTTCACATTTATTCCAATATTTGATATCAGAAGTGTGTTGGTCTTTATTTAAAAGTTTGGTGATGCTTCTGTAATGAGACATATACCTTTGGAAGTTAACTCTTGTTTATATCAATCAGCCTGTGGTAAAACTGGATCCATTATACATTGTTTCACTTAAAGTCACATTTACAAGAACCTATGGATGCCATTAAGTGAGAACATATTATATTTAACAGGAATAATATCATATCATATGTATTCTATTGTGTTGGGCAGGCTTCCTTCACTTAATAAAATATTTTTTTAATAATGTATGTGATTGACTTGATACATTTAAAAAAATTGCTATGAAGTATTCAATTGTATAGCTATAACACAATTTGTTTATCCATTCACAAACTGAAGCACATTTTTCCCCCCAGTTTGGAGCTGTTATGATTAAATTTGCTATGAACATTCTCAAACCAATCTTTTTTCATCCATATGTTTGTGCTTTTATTGGATAAATACCTGAGAGTAAAATTGCTGTGTCACCAGATAGATTTATATTTAACTTTATGAGAAAATTCTGCACAGTTCTTTAAAATGTTTGAACCATTTTATGCTCCCACCAGCAATGTATCCAGGTTCCAGTTGTTCCATATTCTTAGAAATATTTGTTATTAGTATTTTGCTTTTAATTTTATTCATTTTAGTGGGTGTAAAGTGAAATATCATTGTGGCTATCATTTCCATTTTACTATTTAATGGTGTTATTGAGTACCTTTTCACGTGCTGAGAGAGTATTTGTATATTTTGTGTTGTCTATTTAATTATTTTGCCTATTATTTATTTTATTGTTAATTAATTATTGATTTATAAAGATTCTTTACATATTTTGAATAAAATTCCCTTTTCGTATATTGTTGCAACTATTTTTCCCAAATAGTAGCTAATTTATTCATGTTTTTAATGATGAATGACATCATTACAAAAGCAAAATTTTTAGTTTCGATAAAATCCAATTTAACATTTTTCTTTTTTAAAGATTTTTTTGTACCCTTCAGTTGCCACAAAATTATAAATTTCTTATTCTAATATCCAGAAAGTTTATGATTCTGGATTTTATTTTTAGGCCTATGATCCATTTTAGACTAGTCCTATGTACAGAGGAAGAAAAGTGCCAAAGAACAAAACACAGTTTTTCTAAAAATATTTGTAAAAATGTTTTCTTTTTTCCCAGTAAATGATGCTGATATAGTTATTGAAAATATAATAAATTGCCCACACTCACACATACACACACGCATGCATATATAGCATATATGTATTTATAGTATATATGGGTCTATTTCTGAGCTCACTATTCTATTACACTGATACAATTGCCTGCCCATATATTAATAATAAAACTGATTTCATTTGTATACATTTACAGTAAGTCTTGAGGTCAAGTAGGGGAAGCCTTCCAAATTAGTTCATTGTTTTCAAGATTATTGCTGCTGCCCTTTGCTATTCTTCTGCCATTCTTCTTATTTTCCTTAGCTTTTCAAAATAAATTTTAGAATTTATTTTAAAATAAAAGCCTTTTGGAATTTTGGTAGGGTTCAATGAAGTCTTTATTAGAGGGTGGATAGTGAACAATTTTGAGTCTTACAATCCCTGAACGTATTTACCTCATCATTTATTTAATTTTTCTCAACAAAATTTTGTAGTCATTTGGTCTTACATGGCTTTCATTAGATTTATTCCTAAGTGTTTCATGTTTTTGATGTCATTTATATTTTTATTAAATAAAAGTAAAATGCTAAATCTCTCTTTTAGTATGCAATGCTCAGTTTTAACAAAATATACAATCCTTTAGTAACCACCATAATTAAGATATCAAACAGATCTACCAAAAATTTCTCGTTTTTTTTTTTTTTTTTTTTTGTAGCCTATCATTCCTCCAACTCCTATGGCCCCATTGCCCCATAACCACTCACGGTTTCACTTGTATCAGAGTATTATGTAAGTAGAATGATACAGTTTATAGCTTTCTGAATCTGACTTCCTTCACATAGCATGATACACTTAGAGCCTTCAATACTTTTGGACACATCATTAGTTTGTTCCTTGTTATTGCTTAATAGTAATCGATTGTATAAACCTATCACAGGTTGTTTAACCACTTACCAAATGAAAGATGTTTGTGTTGTTTCCCAGTTCATGTTGCTTTTAATAAAGCCCTACTCATGCCCAGGTTTTTCAGGAGGGTAAATGACAGCAGTGACACTGCTGGGACACATGGTGAATATTCATTTAACTGTGGTGAGAAATTGACCAACTGATTTCAGAAATGGCTGTACCATTTTGCAATCTCACTGGTAATGTATAAAATTCCAATTCCTCTGTATCCTCACCAGGATTTGGTATTGCCAGTTATTTGTATATTTTATTATTGACTTTGGGGATTTCTTTATATAGTGTAGTCCTTCTTCTGATATATCATTTGCAAATATTTTCTCACACTCTGTAGCTTGTTTTTGCATCCTCTTCACATAAGCTTTCATATAGCAAAAGTTTTTATTTTTAATGAAGTTTTGGAATTGAATTGTTTTTGCTACTTTTAAAAAAATCAGTTGAGCATAAGTGTGTGTCTTTTTCTGAGTCTCTTCTTCTATTCTGTTGATAGAAGTTTCCATCCCTCCACCAATACTTTGTTAGGCTGAGTATTCCAACCCCAAATGGTGGTATATTTATCTAATTATTTAAGTCTTCTATAATTTTGATTATCAACATTTAAAATATTCAATATATACTAGGTCATTAAATATGAAATGTCTAATTTCCTTAAGGACTAAGTTTGACAGTTGATATCTGTGACATTTCTCTTAGAAACTTTTTTTTTCTTGTTGTTGTTCTATTGTGAGGGTATATCCACAGTCTTTCAAATGCATGCTTTGGCTTGAGATTATCTTTCACATTTTTTAGAGCAATTTTTGTGAACCCATGGATAAGTAAAAATTTTTGTTATTTTTGGATATGAGTTCCCTCATGCAACCAGTGCAATATAAACAGCTTGGAATGTCATGAAAGCATTTGGGAAGGATGTAGCTAATGAACGCATAGTATGTTGATAGTTTGAGAAGTTCATTCTGGTGATTTTAACCTTGAAAATGAGCCATGTGAATGATCTGATACCAAGATGGATAATGATGAGCTGAAAGCTGTAGTGGAAGTGAATCCATTTCAACCTATGTGTGAATTAAAAGCAAGGTTTGATGTTACTATTCCAACTATATCAGAGTATTTAAAGTAAATGGCCAAGGTAAAGAAGCTGGATGGATGGTACCGCATGAATTAAAGGAGCATGAGAAGAGAAATAGTCTCGAAGCTTGCCTTTCTTTGCTGTTATGACACAAAGGTGAACCATTTCTATACTGTATTGCTATGTGTGATGAAAAATGGATTCTTTTTGACAATTTCAAGCATTCAGCACAATGATCGGAAAAAGATGAAGTGCCAAAACACAGCCCAAACCAAATATCCATCAATAAAAAGTTAATGGTGTCATTTGGTTGTCCAGCACTGGTATTAGCCACTACAGCTTCATGAAATCTGGTCAATCAATTATAATAGGTGTCTACTGCAACCAATTGGATGAAATGATGAGGATGCTTGTGATTAAGAAGCTGAGATTGGTCAATAGAGACAGGCTAATCCTCTGGAAAGACCACTTGTCACAAAACAAACCAAGAAAACAAAAAACAATCCTGTTCCAACTACAGAGTCTGGACTTGGAAACTCTCTGTCATCCACTGAACTCCCAAGACCCTGCACCAACTGACCACCACTTCTTCCAGGCTTCGAACCACTTCTTGCAAGGAACAATATTCACTTCTCAACAAGATGTGGAAACACCTTTAGTGATTTCATCACCACTCACACTCCAGGTTTTTCACTTCTGGCAAAAACAAGCTACCATTAAGAAGGCAAAATTGTGTCAATAGTTTAGGCACATGCTTTGATTAACTGCACTGCTTCTTCTTTGAGATATAATAAACTAAACTTTGCATTTGAAATCAGACATTTCACATTTAATGGTGTAATAGATAGCACATATGTTTGTTCAGAGTATACCTAAATATTTTGCTATCTTTGGGGCATTTGTAAATGGTGTTGTGTTTTTAATTTTGGTGATTGCATGGGCATTTCTAGGATATATCATTGTGATTGATTTAGTGTGCTAATCGTTAATCTTGTGGTTTTGCTTAACTTACATATCAGTTCTAGGAAGATTTATTATATTATTATCCTTTTTTTCTTTTAAATTTCTTAAGACTTTCTACATGGGCAATCACATCATACCATCAGCAGATGGAGAAGATTTGATTTCCTCCTTTCCAATCTGTATGCTTTATATTTACTTTTTCTTGCCTTATTACAGTGGCTTCCATAATGCGTTAAATAGGAGAGGTAAGAATGGGTATTGTTACTTGTTCTCTATTTTAGAAGAAAAACAGTCAGTAGACTACCCTTAAGCATGTGTTGTTTACCAAGTTGAGATAATTCCCTTCTATTCTTATTTTATGAGGCTATTTCATGACATGGTATTAGATTTGTCAAATTATTTTTTATATAAATTAATATGTAAATTTTCCTTTTTAGGATTTGATATGGAGGATTATATTAATTGATTTTCAAATAGTAATACATCCTGACATGTGAAGGAAATCCTAATTGGTCATGTTATATAATTCCTTTTATGCATAGCTTAATTAGGCTTGCTAATATCTTAATGAGGATTTTTGTATCTAAATTCATGAGAGATATTGGTCTGTAGTCTTTTTTTCTTGGTACTATTTTTCTCTAGGGGTATCAGTATAATACTGGTTACCTAAAATGAGTTGTAAATTGCTTCCTTCTCCTCTGTTTTCTAGTAGATATTATAAATCTGATATTAAAAGCTTTTTAATTGTTTGATGAAATTCTCCAGTGAAAAAATTTAGGCTTGGATTTGTCTATTTTATAAGATTTTTAATTATGAAAATTATAAATTGATTTTTTGATGGTTATAAAGTTATTTAGATTGTCTGTTGAATTTTGCTTAAATGTTGGTAAATTTTAGAAATTAAGGAATCCACTCAAGGATCCATTTCTCTTAGATTTTTAAATTTATTTTTATAAAGTTGTTCATAATATTACTTTATCTTTCTAATGATCTTATTTAATTATTGATATTGTTAATTTAGGCTTTCTCTCAGTTTATGTTTGTTATGCTAGAGACTTACCAATTTTATTTTTTATTCAAAATCAGATTTTTTTCTTATATTGACTTTCCTAATATTTCACCTCTTTTCAACTTTATTTTTTCATCTCTGATATTTCCTTCCTTCAGTTTGCTTTCAGTTTATTTTGCTGTTTCTGTTCAAGTTTCTTGAGGTAAGAAATTATGTTATTAATTTAAGACCTTTTCAATGTAAGCATTTAGTGCTATGAATTGCCTTCTCAATTCTACTTCCCTGAACCCCACAAATAATCATATACTGTCTTTTCAATTTCATTCATATTTATATATCTTTAAATTTCTTTTGGGACATTCTATTTGACCCATCGATTATTTAGAAGTGCATTATTTAATTTCAAGTGCTTAAATATGTGCATACCTAGCAAAATACTCTCAATATACATTTAGGATTATTATATTTTCCTGATGGATTGTTCCTTTTTTCATTCTGTAATGTCCCTCTTTGCCCCTGATAATTTTCTTTGCTCTAAAATACATTTTGTCAGATATTAATATAGTCATAGTGCATTTTCTTTATTAATTACTTATAATATACCTTTTTCATCTTTTTACTTTAACTTGATTTTAAATTTGAATTAAAATGAGTTTATTGAAGGAAGCACGTTTATTTTCTCCGTGTTCAGATTAGTAAATTCTATTAGTCTGTCATGTAGTTCTCTGATTCTTTTTTTTAAGCCACATCCAGGCATAGATATTTCACTGTTTCTCTCCTCTGTCATCTCCATGCTAATCTTGAGTCCATCCAGTGAGTTTTGCATTTCAATATATTATATTTTCCAGCTCTATAATTTCTGTGTGATTATTTTTTATAAATTCTACTTTTTTGATGAGATGTTCTACAGTTCCAAATTCAAAAGAACTTGAAATTGACTATTTAGCAGCTGCTTTGAAATCCTTGTCAGATAATTCCAATTTTTTATTCATCTTGGTGTTAGCATCTCTTGATTGTCTTTTTTCATTTGCACTATGATTTTCTTGGTTATTGTTTTGGCAGGTAGATTTTTATTTTATACCTGGTCCCTTCTGATTCTGCTTAAATGCAAACGGATCTCTATAGGCCAGTGTGTGTGTGTGTGTGTGTGTGTGTGTGTGTCTAGGTTAGGAATCCCCTAAAAAAGTATGCTACAGGTGCCCATGTGTTTTTGGGGGGAGGAAGAGAGATTAGTGGAGTCCAGGGGACAAAGAGCCTTCCCAGACTGGTCCTCTTGCTGTAGCTGAGACCCTCACTCACTGAATTCTGTGTCTCTGGCTGCTGGATGAAATTTATGACCTTTGGAGACAAAAAGCCTTCCTAAAACAGGTCACCTGATACACCTGGGTCTTTCCTTTAGATTCTTTCTACCTGATTCACTATCTCTTGACAGAAAAGAGTCATTTTAGCTCAATTAAAAAGGGGAGTGGCTCTCCAGGCCACCGATGTCTGTGATTATATCATAATCATGTGTAGGTGGGCCTCCCTCTATTGGTTGGAGAAACACCAGACAACCTGTGTTTGTTCTGTTCCTCTAGTCCGAGGGCCCTACATCAGCTTACTTCTTACCACCTTTTAGAGTTTTCCTTTGTTTGTCTCTGTTGTCATTTCTAGGGTTGATAGTTGTGCTTCGGGAATTGGAGCAGGGAAAAAAGGTATATGTCATTTTGTCCAAACCATGTTTCCCCAAATATTTTTAGATGTGATATTTTCATGCTTATTCACCTCTATGAATTTTGTTTTATTTTCTTGAGACTTCCTGGTTGAACAATAAACTATTTAAAAGTGTGCTGTTTAATTTCCGTGTGTTGAGATTTCCCTATTGCCTTTCTGCTATTGATTGTTTAGCTTGATTTTATTATTGTCATGGAATACACTGTGTAATTTTAATTCTTTTAAATCGGTCAAAGTTTGTTTTATGGCTCAGGATACTATATATCTTGGTGAATATATATTATTTATTATTTTGAATGTTAAATCAGCTCTGTTTTCCTAGGATAATTTCTTTTAGTGAGTCTATATATATGCTTTAATATATTATTGGATATAATTTTCTAATATTTTGTTAAAAATTTCATTTTTCATCATCTACTTTTGCTATCAAAGTAATGCTGGCTACCTCTGTCTTCTGGAAGAGTCTTTGTATATTAGTATTTTTTCTTCCTTAAATGTTTGATAGAATCACCCAGTAAAGTCATCTGAGCCCCAGAAATTTCCTGTTGAAAAGATGTAAACTACAAATCTAATTTACTTAATAAATACAATATTATTGAAAATATGTATTTTTAAGTGAGATAATGGTTTCTTAAAGTAATTTATTCACTTCATTGAGGTTCTTAAAGTATGAACATAATGTTTTCTATAATAATCTCTGAACCTTCTTTTGATGTCTGGAGTTTTGTACTGACGATACCCATTACTTGATTTTTGATATTCATATTTTATCTTCTCTTTTGTTTGTTGTTAAGTCAGGAAAGAGTTATCAAATTTATTGATCTTCTCAAAGTACTAGATTTTGCTTTCATTGATGTTATATATTATTTTATTTCTTTTTCCAATTTCATTGATTTATGCTTATATTCTTATTTTGTACTTCCTTCTGCCAGCTTTGAATTTCATTTGCTCTTCCTTTTTTGGTTTCATCAAATCGAATCTTAGATAATTTAAAACTATTTTTTCAAATATAAGATGTCAATGCTATAAATTCCTTGACTTGAACTCTTTTAGATGCATACTATAAATTTTAAAATGCTGTTTCTCATTTTCTTTCAGTTTAGTAAGTTTTTAATGTCTCTTGATACTTTCTCTTTGATACATATGTGTGTTAGAGTATGTTAATTTTCAATTTTTTTTGGATTATAATCCTTTCTAAATTAGAAATGTTTATTGGCTTAGAATATGGCATGTGTTGATGAGTACATCATTTCTGCTTATAAATGAAACAATTTCTACTAGTTTTAGTATAGTGTCGGATTAGCTTGCTAGTCTATCATAATAAAATGCCTCCAGGTTGGGGGCTTAAACAACAAAAATGTATTTCTCACAGTCCAGAGGCTGGAAATCTAAGATCAAGGTGTCATCAGATTTAGTTTCCCCTAAGGCCTCTCTTCCGGCTGGCAAATGGCTGCTGTCTCCCTGTGTCTACATGTCTCTGTGCCTGCACATCCCTCATTGTCCCTTCTACATCTTATAGGAACATCAGTCTTATTGGATTAGGATCCCATCTTCATGACTTTGTTTAACCTTCCTTACCTTTTTAAAGGCTCTATTTCCAAACACAGTCACATTGAGTGCTAGGGCTTCAACATATGCAATGGGGATGGAAATGTGGGACACAGTTCATAACAGTGTTCTGTAAATATCAATTAGGAAAAATAGATGGGTAATTTTTCAAGGTTCTCATATTCTCTCTGAATTCCCTTTAAATGTTATCTAATTACTGAGTGAGGAGACTTTAAGCTTCCAAATTTTTTTTTCTTTGAAACAGGATCTTGTTTTGTTGCAAGGGTAGAGTGCAGTGGTGTCATCACAGCTCACAGCAACCTCAAACTCCTGGGCTCAAGCCATCCTCCTGCCTCAGTTTTCCCAGTAGCTGGGACTACAGGTGCACACAACCCACACCTGGTTAATTTTTTTTTTTTTTTTTTTTTGTAGAGACAGGGTCTTGCTATGTTGCTTGTCTTGGTTTCTGATGAATGCCTAGAATCAAGCTATCCTCTGGCCTCTGCCTCCCCAAGTGCTAGGATTACAGATGTGAGCCACCACACCAGGCAAGCTCCTACCTTAACTGCGGACTTGCCTGTATGTTCTTGTATTTCTGTTAAATTTTGTTTCATTGATTTTGTTAGGTATATAAATATTTTTTAAATGTCTTCTTTTGAATTGATTCTTTCATCAAAATTAAATGTTGCCCTTCCTTTCTAATACTATTCTCTAATGTCAAGTAGAAGTGGTCGATATTATAGCCATGCCTCTGTAGCTTTCTTTAGTGCTTTCATAGTATATCATTTCCTACCCTTTTATAATATTTTCAACTTGTGTGTGTCTTTATAATTGAAATGTGTTTGGGGCACACAGCATATAGTTAGATCTTCCTTTATTAAATCCCATATAATAATATCCACCTTTTAACTGGGGTGTGTAGTCAATTTACATTTAATGTGCATATTGATATTATTACATTTATTTCTCTAAAACAGTATTCTTTTATAGTCATTCTATAATACTTGATTTATATTTATTATTGTATTATAATATTTATATTATATATTATTATATATAAGTATGATACTATGTAATATTCCTATATTATCATTATATTTATAATATTTTATTTTTTTCTTATTCTTCCTTCTCTTCTTTCTATTAGGTGAATTGACAGTCCTCAACTTATGATGATTTATTTCACTTACAATTTTTTGTCTTTAAGATGATGCAAAAATGGTATGCATTCAGTAGAAACTGTACTTCAAATCTTGAACTTCAATATCTTCCCAAGCTAGCAATATGTAGTATGGTGTTCTCCCTCCCTGGGGGGCCGCAAGTGGTAGGGAGCTGTAGCTCTAAGTCAGCCACCCTATCGGGGGGTAAACTACTAACACTTTCCAGTGTACTGTGTTACCAGATGGTTTTGCCCAGCCATAGGTTAGTGTAAGTGTTTTGAGTACATTTAACATAGGCTAGGCTAGGCTATGATGTTCTGTAGGTTAAGTGTATTAAATACATTTTTTTTTGCTATTTTCAACTTACAATTGGTTTATTCTTATGGGACTTAACCCTATCATAAATCAAAAAGCATCTGCACATCTTATTTTTCAGTCATTCTTGTCAGATGCAATCTCTGATACTGTAGACACTAGCCACATGAGGCTATATATAATTAAATCAATTAAAATTAAATAAAATTAAAAATTTTATTTTTCAGTCATAGTGGATGGAGTTTACATAAAATACTATTCACATGAACTTTTCCATCATAGCAGAAAGAACAAAACTCTGTCGACATAAAACCTTTCCATCATAATGAAAAGTCTATTGAACAGAACTCTAGAGATTATGATATGCCTTTTAACCTATTCCATTGTTCTTTCAAAAATAATGAAATATTCTCTGAAAAAAGTAAAAATCTTAAAACAGTATGACTCCATTACCCTTTGTGTTCTTGCCATGCATTTTTTACTCACATATACCTTCAGCTATACAATATATTTTAATTATTATTGCTTTAAAAAGTGAATAGTCTTTTACCAAATTGCATTATACATTTATGAATATATGTATGATTCTATAAATTAATATATGAATAAATTATTTAAATGCTTTTTATATTTATGCATACGTATTACACTTCTAATGGTCTTGTTCTTTTTTCTCAAAGTATGAGTTTTTATCTGATAACATTTTCCTTCAGTCTAAAGTACTTCTAGTATTTTTTGATAGTGTGTATTTACTAAAGTCAAATTCTTTTAATCTTTATCCACCTTAGGAGATCTTGGTTTCACATTCACTTTTGAAATATGTTTGTCTAGATATAAAATTATAGATTAACTCTATTTTATTGTTGTTACATTCTTTTAAAAAGTCAATCTATTTTATTGGATTCCATCGATTTGGTGAGATGTTGATTTTTATTTGTATTATTTTTCTCTTGAATTTAAAGTGCCCTTCTTTCTATTGTTGGCATTAAACATTTGCTGTTGCTCCTTGGTTTTCAGCAACTTGACTATTAGTATAATTTTTATTTAATCTACAATAGCTTCATTGAGATGCTTGGCAGATTGATCAGCAGATCAATATATTTCAATAGTTTTAGAAATTTTCCAGTCTTTACTAGTTGAAATGTTTATTCTATCCCATTTCCTTTTTTTTATTCTTCTGTAACTCTAATTGCACAGGCAGTATACTATTTGATATTTTAACACAGATCTCAGATGTGATGCTCTGTTTTGTTTTTTAACATCTTTTCTTAATATTTTAGTTTGACTATTTTCATTTGCCCTGTTACTTCACTATCTTTTTCTCTGATTCTAGTCTATTATTCATTCCATATATGTTTTTTGCATTTCTACTTGATTATATTTTATTATGTTCATATGTCCTCTAATATTTGCCACATTCCACACATGCCTTTTTATTTTTTTATTATATATTGGGTATTTCTATAAAATAAAAGTAGAGAATGAAATACAGATTTTTTATTTAAAGAAAGAAGCACTCCCTTTCTTACATCATGCTTCTGAAGTGGAAATAAATGCAATCCAATCTGTAGTTCTGCTAGGTCTGGACATTGTTGCAATTTTAATTTAATTCATTTTATACTGGCTTCAAGTGTTTTGAAGGTGTGGTCAGGATGTTCTCTTCAACAGCACCAATAGGTAACTGAACACTGTCCATATTTTTGATGTCTTCCTCTATCTCCAACTTTTTGACCCACTAATTTTTTGAACCATGAAGGAAATATCTCTTCCCACTTTCCAGCTCATCTTTCTGCTTTTGAATCACTTGGCAGTTCTCTTTGTTTTTGAGTTCTGCCCACAAGTTTCTAAACCTTGAGAGAACTCTCAGCCCTGATGCCTTTGCCCTTGACTGTTGAGAGTGACCTCATTATCCTTTGGAAAGGCCCTAAATTTCTTGGAGTGGTTTCTCTTCCTTCAACTCTGCTCCTTTCTTAGACTTCGGTAGCTGAAAGCCAAGATTTTCACAATGACTTTCTCAACAACTCTCCTACCTTTGTTTTATTATTTTTCATATGCCCTGCTTCATGCCAGTGTTGTGTGAATTACAATGTGAAAGAGGTGGTGAGTGGATAGACATGTTCAATGGCTGGGGCACCTTAGGATTTTAACCTGTCGTAAGAGTATGCACATGATGCTTTAAAGTAAAAATTCTACTGATTTTCTTTTAATTTATTATGAATATTTTCCTCATTATCATATATTTCTACATAAATGAGAGTAGTGATAAATCTTCTCTAAGTAAAGATCTTTCTCTAGAGTTTGGTCTTTGAAGTTTTGTGTTTTTAGCTATCTAATGGAATTTAATAAGTCTGTTCTTATAACTTATCTGAGTTTAGTTGTTAGGATGAGCATGTTGGTCTTTGCAAATTTTTATATCCAAAAGAGGATTTATGGCCATTACACTACATGGAATTATTTGTTTACAAAACCAACTCCCTCTGCAAGAGACTCTGAAATCCTTGAGGCCAGGTACTGTGTATTTTACATTTTATGTCCTCAGCAAGTAGCAGAGGCAAGATATTGAGAAGAGGATAAATAAATGCTTGACAAATATGTAAAGGAATATATAGATGAGCTCCACACTTAGATGAGCTCCTACAAAAAGCAAATACTATAGTCTCAAAAAGCCTTTGTTCAAAATCCATTAAAAGTACTTTATAAACTTTCAAATTCTTTTGAGAACATGCAAAATTATAGAATGTAAATTTAAAGGAATAGGTCTGGACTAGTTTCAGAGCTGATCTTCAGAAATTTTCATCTATGTCATCCAATATAAGCATACATTTTTAAAATAAATAATTCTCTAAATATAACTTGCTTTAATAAACTCCTCCATTTTAGTGTCTATTAAACTTTTCCTACAAGCTTTCTCCCCCTTTAAGGTAATATAATTCCTTCCTGTAATGTCCTTGGAGGAGAAGTAGAGTATTAACATCTCATAGGCATCTCCCCATTATATCTGAAATAAATGTAAAAATCTCAAACTTAGATTAGTGTACTGACTGGAAAAAATAAGGAAGTTGAGATTAACTTGATAATTATGTACCTTCTCTGGAATTGCATCAGAAAAAATACTGCTGGAAAATGACTTGAGTCATTTTCCTCAGAAAATGCATAAGAAAAGACTGATACTAGGATATTTCTGTTTGTTTTTCATTCTCTAAATTAAATAAAATAGATTGTGATGAATCAGACTAAATACTATAAATCATTTATCTCCTTTCTCATGTCACATATATGTGATACACAATTTCTTATCTGAAACAGATATCCAGGCATAGGTACAGCAAATAGCAAAGCAAGCCATTATTTTATGTATAACCTTTCACATTGCCACATGGATCTGAACAAATTCCAAAATCACTATTTTCACTGAAAATAATGCCCAGATGTAGCAACTATAGACTGTCTGGATGAGGAAGTAAATCGAGGATATATATATTTTTTCTTCTTTGAAACATAAATCTGTTAAACTTTAGTTCTAGTAATAGGAAAAACTTCCCTCCAGGAAGTACTCAGAACAGTGTTACACACAGATAGGAATAATAGACACTCATCAGTGTAATATCACCCAGAAGCTAAAGATCAAAGGCCAGATATCACAATGGCTCAAGAGAGAAAACAAAGAAACAAAGTTCAACTCAACAGGATAAACAGAAGTCTGCCCTATTTACCAATTCTTTCCATAAATGTGAAAAGCTTGAACTGCCCAATAAAAAGATATAGGCTGGCTAAATGGATAAATATATACAAGCTAACTATCTTCTGTCTTCAGGAAACACATCTAACCCACAGAGATGCATTCAGACTCAAGCTGAAGGGATGGAAAACAATATTCCATGCAAATGGAAGTGAAAAGAAAGCTGATGTAGCAGTTCTGATTTCAGATAGCTTAGTCTTCAATCAACAAAGGTATTTAATGACAAAGATAGTCACTATATAACGATGAAGGGTGAAATTCAACAAGAAGACAAAACAATTCTAAATATTTATATACCTAACTCAGGTGCACCCAGAATCGTAAAGAAAATCCTGTTTGATCTAAACAAAATGATAAATAGCAGCACCATAATAGCTGGGAATGTCAACACCCCTCAGACAGAATAGGACAGATCTTTCAAAGAGAAAATAAACAAAGACACAATGGATTTAAATATAACAAATGAGCCTGACTGACATTTATAGAACATTCTACCCCAAAACCACTGAATATAAGATTTTTTCATCAGCTCATGAGACATTCTTTAAGTTTGACCATATGCTAGGCCACAAAATGTGTCTCAGCAAATTTAAAAAATAGAACTTATAACATGCATCTTCTCTGACCACAGTGGAATACAATTTCTAATTTCTAATCAACTCCAACAGAAACTTTCATCTCTACACAAAGTTGTGAAAACTAAACAATTTGCAGAATTTGGGGGTTAAGGCGGGAATTAAGATGGAAATCAAAACATTCGTTGAATTAAATGATAAAGGCGACACACGTTATAAAAATCAGTGAGACACAGATAAAGCAGTCCTGAGAGGAAAATTTATATCCATAAATGCCTACATTCAAAATACAGAAAGATCACAAATGAACAATATAATGAATTGTCTCAAAGAACGGGAAAAGGATGAGCAAACCAACCCCAAACCCAGCAGAAAAAAAGAAACAGCAAACATTGAAGGAGAACTAAACGAAATCAATAAAATTTTTTTTTTTGGCAGATTAATAAAACAAAAACTTGGTTCTTTCAAAAAATAAAAATGGCATGCCTATTGCTAGATCAATAAGAAGCAGAAAAGAAAGGATTCTAATAAGCTCCATCAGGGATGAAAAAGGGGAATTACAATTTATACCATGGAAATATAAAATATCATCTATGAATACCATAGAAACCTCTATGTCCATAAACTTGAAAACATGGAGGAAATGGACAAATTCTTAGAAACACACAGGCTGCCTAAGCTCAATCAGGAAGAAATAGAATGCCTAAACAGACCAATATCAAGTACTAAAAAAGTCCCAGACCAGATGGTTCCACACCCAAATTTTATCAAACCTACAAAAGAAAACTGGTGTCTATCCTGCAGAAATTATTCCACATTGAGAAGGAAAGAATCCTCCCCCACACATTTTATGAAGCCAGCATCACCCTGATAACAAAACCAGGAAAGGACACAACAATAAAAGAAAACTAAAGACCAGTATCTCTTCTGAATATAGATGTAAAATTTCTCAAGAAAACCCTAGCTAACTGAATTCAGGTGCTTATCAGAAAAAATAATCTGTTATGACTAAGTGGACTTCATCCCAGAGATTCAGGAATGGTTCAACATATGCAAATCTATAAATGTAATTCAACACATAAATAGAAGCAAAATAAAAATACAAAACAAAACAAAACAAAAAACATATGATCCTCTCCATAGACACAGGAAAAGCATTTGACAAAATTTGACACAGTTTTATGATAAGAATGCTTAACAAAATAGGCATAGATGAGAGTTCCAAATGATAAAAGCCATATATGACAAACTTATAACCAACATCATACTGAATGGGGGGAAAATTGAAAGCATTCCTGTATAGAACTGGAACCACATAAGTTTGCCCTCTATTACCACTTCTATTCAACTTGGTGCTAGAAGTCCTAGCCAGAGCAATCAGACAAGAGAATGAAACCAAGGGCATCCAGATGGGAACAGAAGAGGTCAAACTATCACTCTTTGCTGATGATATGATCTTATATCTAGAAAACCCCAAAGATTCTGTCATGAAACTACTGGAATTGATAAAAAATATAGCAAAGTATCAGATTACAAAATCAATGTTCACAAACAGTGGCATTCCTGTATGACAACAGTCAAACTGAGAACCAAATCAAAGCCTCAATACCCTTCACAATAGCAACAAAGAAAATAAAATACCTAGGAACATGTTTCACTAAGGAGGTGAAAGACCTCTAAAGAGAGAACTATGAAACATTGAGGAAGAAAATAGCAGAGGACTTAAACAAGTGGAAAACCATTCCATGCTCCTGGGTTGGCAGAATCAACATTGTTTACATGTCTTCACTACTCAAAGTGATCTACACGTTCAATGCAATCCTTATAAAAATACCAACATCATATCCGTACATCCAAAAAAATAATTCTACATTCCGTATGGAACCAGAGAAGACCCCGTATAGCTCAAGCAATCTTAAAGCAAAAGAACAAATTTGGAGGCATCATTTTACCGGACTTCCTGCTATACTACAAGGCTATAGTAACAAAAATAGCATGGTACTGGCACAAGAATAGATATATAGACCAATGGAACAAAACTGAGAACCTAGATATAAAACCATCTTCAAATAGCTATCTAATCTTTGAGGAAGCAGGCAAAAACATACACTGGGGAAAAGAATCCTTATTCAATAAATAGTGCTGGGAAAGTTGGATAGCCACATATAGAAGACTGAAACAGGACTTGTACCTCTCACCTCTCACAAAATTAACACAGATAACAGACTTAAACCTAAGGCAGGAAACTATATGAATTCTAGAAAAAAATGTTGGAAAAACTCTTATAGACATTGGCTTACGCAAAGAATTTATGAAGACCCCAAAGGCAATCACAGCGACAACAAAAATAAATAAATGGCACCTAATCGAGTTAAAAAGCTTCTGCACAGCCAAGGAAACTATCATTAGAGCCAACAGACAACCTACAGAATTGAAGAAAATATTCATGTGCTACACATCCAATAAAGGACTCATAACTAGAATCTATGTAGAACTCAGGAAAATCAGCAAGAAAAAAAAATCAAACAACCCTGTTAAAAAGTGGGAAAAGGACATGAACTGAAACTTTTCAAAAGAAGACAGATTAATGGCTAGGAAACATATAAAAAATGCTCAACATCTCTAATCATCAGGGAAATGCAAATTAAAACCACAATGAGATATCACTTAACTTCAGTGAGAATGGTTTTCATCAAAAAGTCCCAAAATAATAAATGTTGGCCTGGATGATAGGAACACTCATACACTGCTGGTGGGACTATAAACTAGTACAACCTCTGTGGAAAATAATATGGAGATAGCTCAAGGAGATATAAATAGAACTAACATTTGATCCAGCAATCCCATACTGGGTATCTACCCACAGGAAAGAAAAGGACATTCTATAATAAAACATCAGCACTATAATGTTTATAGCAGCACAAGTCACAACTTCAAAGACGTGGGTACTACCCAAGTGTCCATCAATACATGAGGGAATTAATAAATGTGGTATATGTCTACCTTGGAGTTCTGCTCGGCCACAAAAAAACAATGGTGATCTATCACCTCTTGTATTATCCTGGATAGAGCTGGAGCCCATTCTACTAAGTTAAGTATCCCAAGATGGAAAAAAAAATCACCACATGTACTCACCATCCAAGTGGTATTAATTGATCAATACTTAAGTGCACATATTATAGTAACATTCATCAGTTGTTGTGCAGGTGGTGGGGGGAAGAGGGGATGGATATATTCACATCTAATGGGTGTGGTGCACATAGTCTAGGGGATGGACTTGCATGAAGCTCTGTCTCAGATGGGCAAAAGCAATATATTTAACCTAAACACTTGTACCCCCATAAGATGCAAGATTCACCTGCCACCAAGTCATATACATTGCTTGAACTTCAACCAATTATACCCTTCTGGATATGACATGAACCCACTGAGACCAAAATGAGCCAGCTTTCTACCCAAGGTAACCCTGATGTGAACAAGCTAGGGAGAGAGTAATTCCTTTAGGGAGAGCTGACAGTTGCAACAGAAGCTATCAAGAGCAGAGACAAATCAAATGAAAGACAAAAACCATCAGAAAACTTGTCCAGAATAGAAATCTCTAAATAATGTAGCAAGGACAAAACACACTTCCCTTTATTTTTGATAAAATTTAAACTCCTCCATTAAGTAGTCCTTCTTTAGCCCAAATTGCAGGTTTCCAGATTTCAGTTACCCACCATCCATCTCAGCATGAAATATTAAATAATAAATTTTAGAAATAAACAATTCGTAAATTTTAAACTGTGAACAATTCTGAGTAGCACAATGAAATATCTTGCCATCCAGCTTTGCCTGGCCTGGGACGTGAATCACCCTTTTGTCAAGCAGATGAATGCTGTATACTAGTCACTTAGTGGACGTCTCCGCAATGAGATCAACTGCCGTGGTATCACAGTGTGTGTCTTCAAGTAACATTTATTTTTACTTTTATGACAGCATATTGTTATAATTGTTTTATTTTAATATTAGTTATTGTTGTTAATCCCTCGTTTGCTTAATTTATAAATTAAACTTTGTTATAGGTATGCATATATAGGAAAATCTACAATACTATCCACGGTTTCAAGTATCCCCTGGGGGTCTTGCTACTATGCCCCAATAAGGAGGGAGCTACTATAGAACAAAAGGGTACTTTATTACCTGCTTTCCTCCTCAAGTTTGCCTCCTATCATGAATCTAGAAATGACTTCTGGACACTCACAGTTGTGGGTGCAGCCTGCAGCTCCATTTGACCATCCTCATATTCTGGATAGTCTAATTCATAAATGTCTTTCAAAACTCAGCTTAAGTAATACCTATTGTAGGAAATCCTGCCTGCTTCCCTCATCTGGATCTTTCTTCTATATACCATATTTCCCGAAAATAAGACCTACCTATAAAAGAAGCCCTAGCAGGATTTCTAAGCATTTGCGCAATATAAACCCTACCCCGAAAATAAGACCTAGTGATGGGCGTGGCTACACAGTGCATCTGCACAACCCATTCCATTGCGGAATGGTATAGGAGACGTGCAGCCCTTCTATCTGCCCCATCGTGACAGCTCCTATCCCAGAGGTGACCAGAAAGGTGCAGGCAGCCCCACCAAGGTCAGCTCCCCCTGTCAGGTCCTGGCCATCCTGTGTGTGCTGCAAGCTGAGGCTTTGAGGGGAAAATAACACATCCCCTGAAAAGAAGCCCTAGGGTGTCTTCTTAAGGAAAACTAAATATATGACCCTGTTTTATTTGGGGGGAAACATTGTATCACCCCATGATTTTGTTGTTATTGTTGCAGTTATTGCATACTGTGGTAATACTCTGATTATCTGTAACCAACGAAGTTTACAGAGGGTTCACCTTTTACATAGCATCAGAATTTCTTCTTCTCTCTTATATTGTTACTGGGGCCTTACTGAGCTCCCCAACTTTCAATAGGCCTGTTTCAAAGAGGTCTGTTTCTTCTTCAGTTTAAAAGTTTTTTCTTCTTGGAAAAATAATGTATTTTGCGTGTTTATTTTCTGCTTGGCTCTGCCAGTTTCTAAACGTCAGTAAAGCAAGTAAAGCATTCCCGTTACATAACCTCAGAGCCTCTAGCCGTCACCTGCCATTCCTCAAATCTCAGTTCAAATGTCATTTGTTCTTCAATGTTTTCTTGTCATTTATCCTTAAATCAGCAAATTTAACTGCTACCACATTTATCATTCTAAAATATTTATTGACTAATGATATTACTGCACTTATAATTTCATTAGAGTTATCTATTTATGTGAAAACTTCTCTGCCTAACTTTACTAGGAAGAAAGCCAACTTAGTTAATTTTTTTAATCTATTGCACTGAATAGAGCACCTGGTGCATAACTGACACTAAATAAAAATAGACAGTGGATAAGAAAAGAAAGAATGAAAGAAGAAAGGAAAAAGGAAGAAACATAGAGAGAGGAAATATGGAAAGAGCCAAAGACAAGTAAATAGTGCTTAGATATCAATATACAAGGGCTGTCCAGAAAGTAATATGAAAAATTATGAAAATTATGACTGGATACTTTCCGGACAGCCCTCATATTATCATATTGTCATCAAGCATTTGATTCAGCCATAATCTCCCAGTGAAAATGTGCTGGAACTAGCATTCAAATCAATTTCAGAGTCTTCCTATGCTACCTGATAGCTTCCAACATGAAGATGTCTATAACACAGTAACTACCCAAGAATCATGGTGAGTTTGTAACTTACTGGCTACACTGTAAGCATCAGTAGTCTTTTGGGTATATAATCCTTTGCATAGATAAGCTCTAAAAGATGCCAGCATATTAAAAAAATGAATAAACATAACTATATATATATATAACTATATATATGGTTATATATATATAACTATATATATATAAACATATCTATAACATAAATATAGAAATTCTGGGATAAAGACTCACTGGACACTGATTAAAAGTGTATAGGCTTTCTTGAGAACCTTATCCCAGCTCTGCAATGAATAGCCACCCAGCTGTCACTATAACTGTGTCTTTAAAAGACCATTCTAGGCTGGGCGCAGTGGCTCACACTTGTAATCCTAGCACTTTGGGAGGCCAAAGTGGGAGGATTGCTCAAGGTCAGGAGTTCGAAACCAGCCTGAGCAAGAGCGAGACCCCGTCTCTACTATAAATAGAAAGAAATTAATTGGTATATATAGAAATTCTAGTATATATAGAAAAAATTAGCTGGGCATGATGGCACATGCCTGTAGTCCCAGCTACTCGGGAGGCTGAGGCAGCAGGATTGCCTGAGCCCAGGAATTTGAGGTTGCTATGAGCTAGGCTGACGCCATGGCACTCACTCTAGCCTGGGCAACAAAGCGAGACTCTGTCTCAAAAAAAAAAAAAAAAAAAAAAAAAAAAAAAAAAAAAAAAAGACCATTCTACTATTCTGTTGAGTCAGCTACTTTATGTTGAGAACAATGAATTCCATGAGCATGGGTCCATTGCTGCATTTTATTTGCTGTGAAGTGAGTTTCTTGGTCGGAAATAATGTAGTGTGAAATACTGGGAGAGCAGATAGGCATTCTATAATATGAATCCACAGATGATAATTTCGGCAGAAACATTATGTTCAGGGAGGGCAAATTCATGTGCAAAGTTTCCATTTCAGTAAGAATGAAGTGAAGTTCTTTCCATGATGGAAGTGTACAATCTACCTCCAGGTAGCTAGCTGATCACCCAAAGGAATAGTACCATAGTACCGACTCAGTGTTGGTCTCTGCACTCAGCAGTGGCTGCAGCCTGCTTGGCCTTGGTGAACAGAAGTACATGCTGCTGAGCTCATTCCCAACAGCTTTGCTCATGACCCCTTTGGGCAATGACAGTGGTGGCTGGGGAAGAAAGCTGATTGGTATCTACAGAATGGGTTGTCCTATCCATAAAGATTAAAATTTGTTCCTTGAGTCATCCTTTGGTAAGGACAACCGCAGACACAAATATCTTCTTGTTTTTCATCCATTAAGAGAGATCTATTCATATACCTCTTCCCCAAGTTTCGTTGTCATTACTTTTGTAATAATACTCCTTTAAAGGCCCTGACCATCCAGCAAAACTACTGGCCACAGCACATGAATTGATACATTACCACATGCTCAATCCTTTCCCCTGCCAAGAAAAACGAACAACTTGATGTGCTGCTCAAAGTTAGGCCCATTGGGAAGTTTTCTCCTCATCCCTGTCCTTCAGAGATTTCCCAAAAAAGCTATAGTACTACAGCTGCCAACTTCCAGGTGGTGCCAGTGTATCATGCAGAACCACTTGTAAACCAGACATGAGTCTTCTCTTCTTCTGTTTGTAGGGAGCTCCTCATGAGGCCATAGGAGCTGTCTGTGAGAGAGAAGGTAATATAGCAGAAGTGGGGGAGGGGCATTCGAGCCACTTATCTGTGCAACTTACTTGTGCTTTCAGGCCCTGCTCAAGTCGAATCTTGTATATGCTACTTGCATTTGATAATAGGTAGCTCGGTGGCCCCTGGTTAAGTATACAGTTTCCACTAACACTTTGAGCACCATTGGGTCTACTGGGTCACGCAACCCACGTGACAGAGCAGCTTACACACCAGCCTGCACCTGTCGCAGAGGCTCCCCTTGTTCCAGTCCCCCCTACAAACTAGCAACTTTTGTGTCACTTGGTAAACGGGCCTGAGTAACATACCCAAATGAGAAATATGTTGTCTCCTGTATCCGAAGAGACTCAGCAGGCATTGAATATCCTATTTTAGTTATAGGAGGAGGGGCCAGATGCAATAACATATCTTTAATCTTAGAAGGATCATCTTAACACACCCCACAGCACTATTCTTAAAGAATATATTGCTAATTATACTCAGGATTTTTTATTAAAACCATTCTCTTTTTTAGTTTTGTTTAATGAAAACAGTTAAATCATTCTGAGTCATCGTAATGATACAGATACATACCCCATTTTAGCCCCTCATTAGGTAAACAGTATATGCTCATTTTACCAATGTGGCTGCTCTGGTGACTCTTAATGGGCTTTCCATGGTCCACGTTCAGGGATATTGGAAAAAGAAATTAATCTTTCATCATCACTGATTCTGAACAACCTTCATCATGTTTTGTAATGTTTGACCTTTTCTTGTTCATGGAGATGATGCTATCACCTATCTATCTCCTCGCTAATAGCTTGATTAATATTGATGAATGTGGATACCAGACTCCTGAAAAGATGAGAATAATCTGTCTTTAGGAGATTCCAAAAGACTGTTCCATGATTTCCATGCCTAGACAGACCAATACTACCTATCTGTTGCCAAAATTAAATATCAATCTCTTTTCCCATATTTTCCTTCAGTCTAACAATTATATGTTTAATGGAAAATAAAGAGTCAAGAGAAATATAATCCTCAGGATCTGGGGGCCAGTTTACATATGTATTATATATTTTTTTTCTTTAACATAGGAAATTGCAATGGACTAAATGTGCGTGCCCCACCACCACCAAAAAAATTCATGTTATAGTGCTAATCCCCAAAGTGATGGCATTAGGAGGTGGAGTCTTTGGGAGGTAATTAGGGTTAATGAAGTTATGAGGGTAGAGTGCTCATGATGGGATTAGTGCCTTCATAAAAGGGACCTCAGAAGGTTCTCTTAGCTTTTTTCCACTACATCAGGACATAAAGAGACGTTGGCAGTCTGCAGCCTGGAAAAGGGCCCTCACCAGAATCCAACCATGGATCCTGATCCTGATTCAGATCTGATCTCAGAATTCTAGTCTCTAGAACTATAATTTTTCCTTATTTATAAGCCACCCGGTGAATGGTAATATGTTATACCAGGCTGAACTAAGACATAAATGTTTGAGCTTTTGTAAATGCTTTCATAGGAAAATCTTGTCCAATGACTTTATGATTTTAAAAGTCACAATAGAAAGATTGTGGAAGTTAAAGTCTGTCAAAGTTGAATTTAAATTTCAGCTCTAATGATTGTTGGCAGTGTGAATTTAGCTGATTCAGTTTTTAATTTTTAACTGTCAAATATTGGTTACACCAAAATATCAGGGATCTAGGGTTATTGGATGAGTTGACATATGTGAAACAACCAATGACTGCCAAGGAGCAGATGCCAAAAATGAATTAGAGGAAAAGGGACTTATTGGGAATGGGAAACGAGAAGTGGAAGGAGGAGAAGAGACTTTGCACCTAGATGCAGGAATGAAACCTGTGTGAAGAGAAGAGGAAGCAGGATTGGTTAGGAAGAATCCCAGAACTGCAGCATGGTTGTAAGATAGGTACAATCACGTCTACGTCCGAGCCAAAGTTCCCTGCTGGATGAGTCCCACGTGTCCTCTGGCTGGGCATTAGCAACTGCGCTCTGCTGAGGGACTGCAGGAAGGGTGGGCTCCCTGTGAACACAATGGTAGGTCCTGAGAGGCAGGCGTTGGAGTCTTGGTGAATTTTGCTCCTTATAGCAGAGGATCTCAGGGGCTCATTTTTATAGCCACAGCAACAATCTAGATCTTGGCACAAGATTCTTTCCAAATGGTTGTTTCCAGACTTTTCTGCAATTGTTCCATTTATTGTTTAGACAATAAATCAGTCTCTCTCTCCCCTTTTTCCTCTTCTCCTCTACCATTCCTCATTTTAACTATTATCTCTGATAGTTTCCAATTTCATGGTGTCTAGAGAGACTAAATATTCTGAGTAATTTATTTTAGAATCATTTTAATATTACTTATATAATCTATTATTTGGGGGAAATGGCAAAGAAGAACTGCAGGTTTTTCAGGAATTGTAAGTAAAATAATTGCCATTCTCCGGAAGCATTGCCACAAGACTGCAAATGGATTTCGCCTCCACTGAATGCCCTTATATTCCTATTTGACCCCAGCAGTCCTCCCAGTAACAGTGACAGACTGAATGCCACTGGGAAAAGAGAGCAAGCCGTGCTCAAGTCTTCACACACCACAGGGCTGCTGAGCACCCAGACAGACTAGGTTTGAATTAATAAGGAAACGTCTTGAGTTTCATCTTGAGATGAAAGTTACATCTTCTTATAACCCATTAGATGGATCTTGATCACTGCCACAAACAGGCATTTTGGGGATCTGATAATACCCTACCCTCCAGTTTAACCAGATAACATGTCATATTCATTTTAATCCTCATATACACACACACACATCCTCATACACACACACACACACATACACACACATATACAGTGACATAATAGTTATTTAACAAATTGTAGCTAATGCTATCAATGGGAAATATTCTACATACCTGTTTATCCATTTATAATTTGAAATATATAAGAATACAATGATAGTTGACAATGATGACCTTGTTCCTCTTAATGATTTTTTGTCTTTATATACCACTATGTTCTTTCTGTGCAAAAAGTAATGTGGTTTTAAGGAAAGGATGCAACAAAGAAAGAAAACTACAGACCAATATCCCTTATGAATATAGATGCAAAAATTTTCAACAAAATCCTAGCCAATCAAATCCAGGTACTTGTCAAGAAAATAATCCCTCACAACCAAGTGGGCTTCATCCCAGGGATGCAGGGATGGTTAAACATACACAAATCTATAAATGTAATTCACCATATAAACAGAAGCAAAAACAAAAACCATATGATCCTCTCAATAGATGCAGAAAAAGCATTTGACAAAATTCAACACCCTTTTATGATACAAACACTCAACAAAATAGGCATAGACGGGGCTTACCTAAAAATGATACAAGCCATATATAACAAACCCACAGCCAATATCATACTAAATGGGGAAAAATTGAAAGCATTCCCACTTAGAACTGGAACAAGACATGGTTGCCCACTATCTCCACTTCTGTTCAACATAGTGCTGGAAGTCCTTGCTACAGCAATCAGACAAGAGAGTAGAAGTAAGGGCGTCCAAATGGGAGCAGAAGAGGTAAAACTCTCACTCTTTGCTAATGACATCATATTATACCTAGAAAACCCCAAGGATTCAACCATGAGATTCCTTGATCTGATAAATGAATTTGGTAAAGTCTCAGGATACAAAATCAATACACAGAAATCAGAGGCATTCATATATGCCAACAACAGTAAAAGTCAGAACCAAATTAAAGACTCATTTCCCTTCAAAATAACAACAAAGAAAATAAAGTACCTTGGAATATATTTAACTAAGGAGGTAAAACACCTCTAAAGGGAGAACTATGAAACACTGAAGAAGGAAATAGCAGAGGACATAAACAGATGGAAGAATATACCATGCTCGTGGGTAGGCAGAATCAACATTGATAAAATGTCTATACTACCCAAAGTGACCTACAGAGTCAACGCAATCTCTATGAAAATACCATCATCATTTTTCACAGATATAGAAAAATTAAGTTTACGCTTTGAATGGAACCAGAGAAGACCCCGTATAGCAAAATCAATCCTAAACAATAAAAACAAAATAGGAGGTATCAATTTACCAGATTTCAAACTATACTACAAGGCTGTAGTCATTAAAACAGCTTTTTGCTGGAACAAGAACAGGGACATTGACCAGTGGAACAGAACAGAGAACCCAGATATAAAACCATCCTCATATAGCCAACTAATCTTCAACAAAGCAGACAAAAACATACACTGGGTAAAAGAATCCTTATTCAATAAATGGTGCTGGGAAAACTGGATAGCCACATGTAGAAGACTGAAACGACACCCACACCTTTCACCTCTCACAAAAATCAACTCATGCTAGGTAACAGACTTGAACCTTAGGTGTGATATTATTAGAATTCTAGAGGAAAATGTTGGAAATACTCTTCTAGACATTGGCCTAGGCAAAAACTTTATGAAGAAGACCCCAAAGGCAATCACAACAGCAACAAAAATGAACAAATGGGACCTGATCAAATTAAAAAGCTTCTGCATAGCCAAAGAAACCATCAAGAGAGCAAACAGACAACCCACAGAATAGTAGAAAAATTTTGCAAGCTACACATCTGATAAAGGGCTGATAAATAGAATCTATTTAGAACTCAGGAAAATCAGCAAGAAAAAATCAAACAACCCTATCAAAAAATAGGCAAAGGACATGAACAAAAACTTCTCAAAAGAAGACAGAATAATGGCCAACAAACATATGAAAAAATGCTCAACATCTCTAATCATCAGGGAAATGCAAATCAAAACCACAATGAGATATCACTTAACTTCAGTGAGAATGGCCTTTATCAAAAAGTCTCCAAACAACAAATGCTGGTGAGGATGCGGAGAGAGAGAAACACTCCTACACTGCTGGTGGGACTGCAAACTAGTTCAACCTCTGTGGAGACCAATATGGAGATACCTCAAAGCAATACAAGTCGATCTACCATTTGATCCAGCAATTCCACTACTGGGCATCTACCCAAAAGATCAAAAGTCACTTTATGAAAAAGACACCTGCACTCAAATGTTTATAGCAGCACAATTCACAATTGCAAGGCTGTGGAAACAACCCAAGTGCTCATCAATTCCTGAGTGGATTAATAAAATGTGGTATATGTATATCATGGAATACTACTCAGCTTTAAGAAACAATTGTGATATAACACCTCTTGTATATTCGTGGATAAAGGTGGAACCCATTCTTCACTTATATATATATATATAAATGAAGTATCTCAAGAATGAAAAAACAAGCACCACATGTACTCACCAGCAAATTGGTATTAACGGATCAACACCTAAGTGGACATATAGAAATAACATTTATCGGTGTCGGAAAGGTGGGAGGGGAGAGGAGGGGATGTGTATATACAACCACAATGAGTAAGATGTACAATGTTTGGGGGATGGACACGCTTGAAGATCTTACTCAAGGGGGGAGGGGGGCATGGGCAATATATGTAACCTTAACACTTTTACCCCCATATTATGCTAAAATTAAAAAAATTTAAAAAAATTACTGTGGTTTTTAAGTAGCTTTTTTGGAAACTGAGTATATTAGAAATAAACAATTATCAAGATTAATAGCTGTAGATAAGATATATGCTCAATTGAACATAAATTACAAATATGTATAAATATGATCTCCATATCAAATAATGTATTATAATGTAATTATAAAAGAAAAAACAATTAAAGCACCACAAAACTGTAATGATTGGCCTGGCCCGTGGGTAGTTTGACAAATAAGTGTAGTGACATCAAAGGCTAATGAATTTATTATAAAAGATATAGTCAAAGAAGGCTCCATTAACCTATGGTGTTAGAGCTAGCTTGTTAAATATTCAGGAATTTTTGAAAGCTGGATCTTAAAAACAGCTATTATTAAGAACTAAGTCATGTACTTATAACTAAATTAAATTGCAAAGATAATGCTCCAAACTTACCATTTCCTAATTATTTTACTGCATTTCAATATTGGCTGTATTTTTAGGTTATATATGTCTATTGTATCTGTGTGGTAGATATGCTATATAATGCTGTGTTACTGCATATCTTTTTCCAACTCCACAATCAGTGACATCACATTAGCAGCTAGAAATCAGCCATGGTGGGAGTATTTACACCAAAGAAATTAATTGGCAAATGCTACAAACAGGGGCTTGAGTTATTATTTTGTTTATTTTCTACACTTAAATTAATGGAGAAAATGTGAATAATGGAAAATAAAATATGTTTTAGTCTACTACTGAAGCTGAAAATGGTTACAGTTTAACAAATAGTATCCAATACAAATCAACAGAAATAGAGAATAGAAAAACAACAGAAAAATCCATTAAAGCAGAAATTGATTTGTGAAAAGATCAACAAAATTGGCAAAACCTTAATTATACTGGATAGAAAAAAAGAGAGAGGCTCGCATTATAAAAATTAGAAATGAAAGAGTGGACATTCTCATCTACCTTAGATAAATAAATAGGATTTTAATGAAAGATCATGTACAAATAAAAAGTTTTAACAAATTAGATAGATGAAATGGACACATTCCTAAAAAGGCAGAAACTAACAAAACTGACTCAAGAAGTAATATAAAGGCCGGGCGCTGTGGCTCACGCCTGTAATCCTAGCTCTTGGGAGGCCGAGGCGGGCGGATTGCTCAAGGTCAGGAGTTCAAAACCAGCCTGAGCAAGAGCGAGACCCCGTCTCTACTATAAATAGAAAGAAATTAATTGGCCAACTGATATATATATAAAAAATTAGCCGGGCATGGTGGCGCATGCCTGTAGTCCCAGCTACCTGGGAGGCTGAGGCAGAAGGATCACTCGAGCCCAGGAGTTTGAGGTTGCTGTGAGCTAGGCTGACGCCACGGCACTCACTCTAGCCTGGGCAACAAAGTGAGACTCTGTCTCAAAAAAAAAAAAAAAAAAAAAAAAAAAAAAAAAAAAAAAAAGAAGTAATATAAAATCTGAAGGGACTATAATAAACAAGAGATAAAATCAGCAATTAAAAAATGAAACAAACAAACAAAAGAAAAAACAAAGTAATTCCCAGGCTCAGATGGTCTCATTGGTGGGTTTTATTTTTTTTTTACAACACTTTAAGAAGAATTAATACCAACTCTTAGCAAACTCTTCCAAAAAAGAAAAACAAAACAAAACAAAACAAAACAAAAAAAAACAGAAGAAGAGGAAGGAACACTTTCCAAACCAATATTAGAGGTCAGTATTGCCTGACACCAAAACCAAACGAAGACAAAGATAATGCAGGAAATGATAACTACAGACTAATATCTTTTATGCCTATTGATGTAGAACCCGCAACAAAATACCCTCAAAGTGAAATCAGTGACATATAAAAGGATTAGGCACTATGACCAAGTGGGATTTTCCCAGTAATGCAATATTGGTTCGATACTTGAAAATCAATTGATGTAATACACTATACCAAAAGAATACAGGAGAAAAACAATATAACCATCTCAATAGTTGCAGAAAAAAAGCATTTGACAAAATCCAACACTTTTAATGGTAAATTAAAAAAAACAAAAAACTAGCAACAGAAGGGATTTTCCAAAACCGCATAAAGGGCATTTATAAAAAAATATTTAAAAAAAAAACAAAACACAACATCATAGTTAATGACAAAAGATTGAATACTTGTTCTCTTTGATCAAGAAAAAGACAAATGTACTCCCTCACAACAATTCATCACCATTTTGTAGGAAATTATATCCAAAGTTAAACAAGGAATGAAATAAAAGTCATCCATTTTGTAAAAGAATATGTAAAATTATCATTATTTTCAGATATATGATTTTGTATGTTGAAATTCCTAAGGAATCATTGAGAAAAGCTCTTAGGACTAAAAAATTAGATCAGTAATGTTGGATACTACAAGGTAAATATACAAAAATCATTGTGTTTCTCTACACTTTCAACAACTAATCCAAAAATGAAAAGTTGCCGAACAGCTGGGCTGTTTTCATTTGGGGACTATATTGAATAATGCTGCTTTAAAAATATGTGTACAAGTTTCTTTTGGGCTATCTTTTTCATTCTCTTGTGTATAAAACTAGTAGAGGCATTACTGGGTTATTAACGACTTCACTCTTGGCAACTTGAATTTCTGTGAATCAAATTATTTTAAGGGAAGCTTTCTTTATACATACATTATCTAACATATTAGCATTGTCAGGTAACTGTGGTGATGTTAGTTCATTTCAATATATTTGAATTCCAGGCATCAGTCACTAAAAGTTGCAATGTTCTATAAAGATCTGCACATTTTAAAACTTTACATTGTACATTTTAAAACTTTAGCATTGCCTTGCAAAACTTTCTAATAGGTTGAATGATTTTAATATCCTGATACCTCTTAAAGCCTCTGTATTTAAATGGTACCCTGAATTCACACTTCTTCTATCAAGGGATGATCTTAAACCATGTATAGTTTAAATTGTGAATAATATATGTGACTCTCCAATGCTGTAAATAATACAAATTTTGAAAAACAAACCTTATTTAAATTTTTAAAGCAAACTTATTTAAAGCGATCCTGTTTTTAATCTATGCTACGTAGTAATGAAAACACATTGTTTTTAAAACTGTGGTTTCTTAATCCCAATTCAGCAACTTTGAAACACTCAATATTTTTCTGATACCTTCTATAAGGAAAGGAAAGAAAAAATAAAAGAAACCTATTTTTTTAATTAATGAATCTATAGGTATGTGATGACTCTCGAGTCAATTCTAACTATATCTTCTATGTCATTATGTCTTATTATATAAAATAAGAACTAATGTTTTAACCAATGATCTTAAGATCCTCCTGTATTTTCAGTTGTCAAAGAAGACATTGGTAGTATTTTACCAACTATCTCTACTAATTACAGTTTGAGACAAAATTAGGTATGCTAATAATATATCAAACGAATGAAAATTCTTTAGATGATTAAACTTCAATTGCAATTTTTTCTGGAGTAGAACTATATTTCTATCGAGCTTTCTAGATATTTCAGGGTTAATGACATTAAATTTATCTAGTATCATATATACATATATAACCTCCAAATAATTGAAAGTAATATGATACCAAAGGGTAGTGTGGTAGGGATATTGAGTGATGCATTAGAAATGGTGGTTATCTTTATTACACTTTAGAACTACTTAGTGCCTGGGTAAGGGGGTCCATTGAGGCTGCTGTACAAAGATGCTTTCTGTGATCCTGCTGTAAGTAATGAGCTTTGATGTGAGATTCAAAGCCTTTACCCCAGACAAAAAGTCATCCAGAGTAAAGATAGTATTAGGGGTATGTCGTATCATTTTAATATATAACACAACAGAAAAAAACACAGACTAGGATCTTGAGAACAAGATAGCATCGTATGTATATGTTAAATGAAAAGTGACAACAATGAATATAATTATAGACATTAAATAACTTCCATGAAGTGAATAATAAACAATTAAGAATTTATACTTTCTCCTTACCTCTTTCCACTTCTGTTATATCCTAGAATCTCTAAACTGGTTTTTCTACTTCTTATTATGGCATCAGATTTTCAAGATCCTGTGAGAATAGTGCTACTGCTTTTTGCTGGTACTGCCACTATATCTGTAATCAGAGCAAGCTGTTAAAAATAGATAAATAAAGTGATGTAAGAGAATACCAAGCTGACAGTGTGCCCCAAAATATCTCCTCACCCACTCTGCCATCTGGCATTATTTTGAATCTTAGGTCCTAGTCAGTTTTCCAAATATACAGATATTTCATTGGGATTAAAAACATGACAGTTGATGTTAAACATTTGGTGCATTTGGTAGATGCCCCCACAATTTTATAGTGCTAAATATTCATTTCTTATATACCTTCTATCTTAATAAATTATTTATATTTATAAATAGAAAAATAAAAATAATTCTTAAAATTACTAATTTAGACAAATATCTCCTTCTTAATGGAAAACACTTTATTTCTAATTTCATTTATTAAGAGAGCTGCCTTCACAGATAAATATACATAGATGATGGATAAATATAATAGATAGATGGATAGAGATGGGTAATAAATAGATATTTGGCAAAATAACATGATGGTTCTCCTTTATACCATCCCAGAAGGCTGAATATGAATTAGCCAATGATTTGGGAAGAAGAGGCCATAGTAGAACCAGGAAATAAATGAGGCATACTTCAACATAACCTTTAAATGATTTTGATCTAAGAAATAACTAAAATTTGGGTACAATGCTGCAGACAGGTGATTTAATCTTCCTCTGACTCAATATGACCTGGCAGGAAGGGGTTGAGAGCGAATAGGGGAGGGTGTGCCGATCATGGCCACTTGGGAGACACACGAAGTTTCCGTCCACCGGAAGTGCCAATGACCTGTGCGAGGCTTAGCATCCCGTTCTCCTTACGAGCACTATTTGTTGAGGGCACTGGGCAATAGTAGCCAGCCCACCCATCGGAGATCTTGCAGAAGAGAATAAGGCTCCTCTGTTATCCAAGACTCATCCCCAATGGACCAGCCCTCTATTTAATAGCTAAAGATAATACCTTAAGCTCTCTCATAATAGAAAACTAGTCTTGAATACCTGGAAGGTCAATTAGCAAAAGCAAAGAAAGACCGTCTGCTCCATCTAACCAAAGTAGGGCTCAGCCACCTGCTAGAGATCTCGAATGGGCACAGGATAGTGGTGGACTGACCCATCCTACCATGTTTCCAAAGCAGTAGCATGGAGACCTGCAGGATTAGGAGATCTAGCCTTTCTCAGATTTTCTAAGTAGCCTGGTCATTTGGAATTACAATATTCTTACTTCTCTGAAGTACTATCTTGTGTAGATTAAAATTTTCTTTTCTCACTTGTCAAACTGTGGAAAATAATGGACAAGGACCATAAACCCAAGCTGCAAGGTAGGCCATGTTCTAACTAACTTCTTTCAACCAAAAGGATTGTTATCACTAAAACTTCATTTCTTAATTTGGTCATTGTAAAATGTATGACTTGCTCATGAGATTGCTAAAATATATTTTAAAAAACAGTTTTCAAAAACGTTTCTAGGATGTGTGTTCTGGGTGTTCCAAGGAGAGGTCTCTGGGGTATGCGGTACAGTGAGGATAGGACTGGGAAAGATCACTGACCCCTTCGCCTCAGCACCTCTGCTTTCTGCCAACCCATGGTGGAGATTTCAAACAAGATTATATATGAGAAATGTTACATGCTAATCAACATCAGGAACCCTGGAAATAATATATGAAAGTACTTTATTAATCAGAGAGCACTGTGCAAAATTTGAGGAAATGGTTTTCTTTTGGATTTCTCTATAAAGTAGGAATGATAACAGTTCCACAAATCATCATAAAAGAATTTAATGAATGAAATGAAATAATGTGTTCAAAGGGTTTTAAGAAGGTAAAACCTTCATATAAATATAAGGGCTTATTAAGTATGTTTTCTAGGTCCACTTATTGGTCACTAAGTGCTACAACTGGATGGCCTGGGATTACTTAGAGTAATGCTTTCAAAGTGCTTAGAATTTTTGTTTTATTTTATTTACTGACAGATGCTAGATGCAGATCTCTAAATTTTTAATATTCATGCTACTTGATTTAATTGAAGCACCAAAGCTAAGTCTCTACACACAGATGTGAAATTAAAGGTCTGTGTCTGTCTATATGTATAATATTTTATATAGAAATGTATATATTTATATATGTATATATATAATTTTCAAATCCCAAAAATGCATTGCCATGCTATGATAATCAGAGCTCTGAATCTTTTGTAGATGCAAAGTATTATTATTAATCCACATGGAGCAGATATCTCAGCTGATTTGATCGTTTAATGAGGCCAAAATCCAGTATTTTCTCCTTCAGAGATTTGTTAGCCTTTCACACTGTATGTTTATAGACCTGATGGTCTCTAAAACTGCATTCCACTGTCACTAAATACTAATCAATGAGCCAGAATCCAAAGACAAAAGAGGTGAGAGATTATAGTTCCCCAGATAGGGTCCATTCATGTTTGGCAAACGTTATAATAAAAAAAACAAACATGGTAATAAGTGTTTCTGTAACTTCACTTCTTCATATAAAATGAACACATTAAAATATAAAACTTCCACAACACTCTAATTGTGTTTCCAAAATAGGGTGGACTACTTTACTTAGCTAACAGCCAATACAACATTTAAATGTATATATATATAATATACATAATGCATACAAAGAAATTTGGACATATCATCCCCTATACTAATGCAAAGTGCTAGTGTTGCTGCAACACAATCATTTTCTAGTGTACTCTTTGGATTATAAGGCTAGAATTGAAATAATTTACTAAAAGATACTTATGCTTTTATAAATGTTTAATTCGTTTTGAGACTACTTATCAACACGCAGTATTGCATATCCATAATGCTAACTTTAGGGTATTCTTTTAAAGAGTTGGTGGTGCTACTTCAGTATCTGAATTTATCTTCCAAGTACAAATGTTCAAGCACTGTGTATGACTTATTCTTAGGCCTTTCATATAATTTATTATTCAAAAAAGGATAGTTTTGAGATATTTTTGGCGATATTGTTAATAAATAACTCCAGTACATCAGACATAAATTGGGAGTGTCCTGGGCAAGTCAAGGTATGCGGTTTGCCTAGTTACAGCAGACAGTCTCTGGAGCTCACCACTGCATTCCCCTTAAGGTTTCAGCTTGTGTCTGACTTAGTGATCTGGCTAAGCAAGAGGTGCGTTTGGGCTAGCAGTGATCTACAAACTAGAAGCGAGCTTGGGAATAAAGGACTGAAGTTGAGGGAATATACCAGTAATTGTTAATCTTCTTGGGAAGGGTTGCCTAGTCACCAGTGTTGTTCTCAGAGACATGGTAGCCAACCCAATCACTGCATTTCCTTTGAGTTCAGCCTCTTCCTCTTCTCAGTTATTTTATGAGGCTGAGGCAGTAGAGAGCAAACCCTTGAACTGCAGAACCCTGCTGTTCCACTGACACTTTGTTGCTAGGACATCCTAGCAACAAAGTGACCAGTGTGTTTCCTTGGTGTAAGACAAGAAGTGGTTTGGGGAAGGTGCAAACAATAGAGTTTCTCATGCAACATTTAGGCTATTTCAAGGTGACTAAATGTCCACTCAAGTCAGTATGGCCCTAAGTCTAAGCCAAGGTGAGCAGTAGAACTTGGGTCTTCTCTTCTAGCTTCTGCCATCCTTGGCAAACAGTAGCCTGTTCAGTTTTACTTTGGAAGATTGGCAGGCACTTTGGAAATCTGGAGGAATGTTCTAACATCTGGATCAGTCACATGGCTCTCAGTCTTCACCAAACCCTACCTCCCAAATTTACAATTCTTAGCCATCAGTATCAGTTGCTATCATCCACAACAACCCTTTTAGACACAAGGCATCAGAAGCACTGAATCCAAAGTGGTTTACCTCAAGATACCTTCCAGGCATTTAACTTGGTGGTAATCTGAAGTTTAGTTTCATTTTTCAAAACCAATAATACTCAAAAATAGTAATTGAGTGTTTCCTTTGAAACAGGCTCTATTAATACACTGGGATACAACAGTGAATAAAAGAGCAAGATCTTTGTACAAATTTATATTTTAGGGTAGAGGCAGACAAAGAAAAATAAATGAATAAGTAAATAAAAATTTTTTAGACAGTTTTCTATCTTATGAAGAATATGAGGTAATACATCACATTGTTTTGAGGAAGAAGGGCTACTTTAGGGAGGTCAGGAAGGACACTCGTAAGGACGTAGTTCCTGAGATGAGACCTACAGAAGGATAGGGTTGGCCATGTAAACAGCTGGGGAGAAGCATTACAGCAGAAGAAACTGTGTCCAAAAGCAATGTGTTGGAAATAGGCTTGTTGTGTTAATAAAGAGAATAATCAGTCCATGGAAGTGGAGCAGTGAAGGAGGAAGAATAGTATATAATGAAGTCAGAAGGGGAGAGTAGGGGACCAGAGATGTGGAGTCTTTGAGATCATAGAAGGACTTTACATTTTATCCAAAATTGAAGTGCAAACTTTTGAAAGATTTTAAAATCTGACTCATTCTTTTAACATCTCCATTATATTATTGAATACATCTAGGATGTGTTCTCAGCTATTATTCTTTTTTTTTTGTTCTAAAATCTAAAGGCTTTTTGGCTCGAGAGAGAGAGATGGTCTGATTTTTGTTTTTAATAAGTCACTTCCTTTGCCATGTGAATGATGGATTCAAAAGTTATTACTGTGGACTTATTGAAACAGTACAGGCAAGAGAAGATATTAGCATGAACTACTGTGGCTGTTGAGAAGAGGGGAGGATGAGAGGAGTCAGAATATTTTGTAGTTGAATTGGATTAGATGTTGAGGATGAGTGAAAGGTGGAATCACAAATAAATCATAGGACTCAGGCTTGAACAATTGGATAGATGAAGATGTTTAATGAGATGAAGATGACTGGAGAAGGAATATATTTGGTAATGGGTAAAGGGGATAAATATATGACTTTGAATATGTTAAATATGAAATGCCCGTGGCACAAAAAGAAATCTTATGTAGCGTGCTCGCTTCGGCAGCACATATACTAAAATTGGAACGATACAGAGAAGATTAGCATGGCCCCTGCGCAAGGATGACACGCAAATTCGTGAAGCGTTCCATATTTTTGATTGAAATCATTCCCACTTAGAACTGGAACCAGACAAGGCTGCCCACTATCTCCACTTCTGTTCAACATAGTGCTGGAAGTCTTGGATACAGCAATCAGACAGGAAAATGGAATCAAAGGTATCCAAATAGGGGCAGAAGAGATCAAACTTTCACTGTTTGCTGATGATATGATATTGTATCTAGAAAACCCCAAGGATTCAACCAAGAAACTCCTGGAACTGATCAATGAATTTAGTAAAGTCTCAGGATACAAAATTAATACACAGAAATCAGAGGCATTCATATACGCCAACAACAATCTAATTGAGAACCAAATCAAAGACTCAATTCCCTTCACAATAGCAACAAAGAAATTAAAGTACCTAGGAATATATTTAACCAAAGAGGTAAAAGACCTCTACAGGGAGAACTATGAAACACTGAGGAAGGAAATAGCAGAGGATGTAAACAGATGGAAATCCATACCATGCTCGTGGATCGGCAGACTCAATATCATCAAAATGTCTATACTACCCAAACTGATCTACAGATTCAATGCAATACCTATTAAAATCCCATCAGCATTCTTCACAGATATAGAAAAAATAATTTTACGCTTCGTATGGAACCAAAGAAGACCCCGAATATCAAGAGCAATTCTAGGCAACAAAAACAAAATGGGAGGCATTAATATGCCAGATATCAAACTATACTACAAAGCTGTAGTAATTAAAGCAATATTGTATTGGCACAAAAACAGGAATATTGACCAGTGGAACAGATGTGAGAATCCTGATATAAAACCATCCTCATATAGCCATCTCATCTTTGACAAAGCAGACAAAAACATACGCTGGGGAAAAGAATCCCTCTTCAATAAATGGTGCTGGGAAAACTGGATAGCCACCTGTAGAAGGCTAAAACAGGACCCACACCTTTCACCTCTCACAAAAACCAACTCACGCTGGATAACAGACTTAAACCTAAGATATGAAACTATCAGAACTCTAGAGGAAAAAGTTGGAAACACTCTCCTAGACATCGGCCTGGGCAAAGAGTTTATGAAGAAGTCCCCAAAGGCAATCACAGCAGCAACAAAAATAAATAAATGGGACATGATCAAACTACAAAGCTTCTGCACAGCCAAAGAAATAGTCATGAAAGTAAACAGACAACCTACAGAATGGGAGAAAATTTTTGCATCCTATGCATCCGATAAGGGACTGATAACTAGAATATACTTAGAACTCACGAAAATTAGGAAGAAAAAATCAAATAACCCCATTAAAAAGTGGGCAAAGGACTTGAACAGAAATTTTTCTAAAGAAG
Source organism: Microcebus murinus (assembly GCF_040939455.1). Lineage (NCBI taxonomy): Eukaryota > Metazoa > Chordata > Mammalia > Primates > Cheirogaleidae > Microcebus > Microcebus murinus. The sequence continues at coordinate 7,199,759 of NC_134111.1, forward strand.
ACAGAAGAATGGCCAACAAACATATGAAGAAATGCTCAACATCTCTAATCATCAGGGAAATGCAAATCAAAACCACAATGAGATATCACTTAACCCCAGTGAGAATGGCCTTTATCAAAAAATCTCCAAACAATAAATGCTGGCGTGGTTGCGGAGAGAGAGGAACACTCCTACACTGCTGGTGGGACTGCAAACTAGTTCAACCTCTGTGGAAAGCAATATGGAGATACCTTAAAGCGATACAAGTGAATCTACCATTTGATCCAGCAATCCCATTGCTGGGCATCTACCCAAATGATCCAGTGACACTCTACAAAAAAGACACCTGCACTCGAATGTTTATAGCAGCACAATTCATAATTGCAAGGCTGTGGAAACAGCCCAAGTGCCCATCAATCAAAGAATGGATTAATAAAATGTGGTATATGTACACCATGGAGTACTATTCAGCTCTAAGAAACAATGGTGATATAGCACACCTTATATTTTCCTGGTTAGAGCTGGAACCCATACTACTAAGTGAAGTATCCCAAGAATGGAAAAACAAGCACCAGATATATTCTCCAGCAAACTGGTATTAACTGAGTAGCACCTAAGTGGACACATAGGTGCTACAGTAATAGGGTATTGGGCAGGTGGGAGGGGGGAGGGGGGCGGGTATATACATACATAGTGAGTGAGATGTGCACCATCTGGGGGATGGTCATGATGGAGACTCAGACTTTTGGGGGGAGGGGGGAAATGGGCATTTATTGAAACCTTAAAATCTGTACCCCCATAATATACCAAAATAAAAAAAATAATTAAAAAAAAAATAAATCTTATGTAGCACTTTCCATATGTTAGTGGGAAGTACAAAGGAGAAACCAGCAATGGGCTACTTAACCTATATCAACTCTTTACTTAGGATGTCTTATATCAGTGAGTCTGAGATGCTCTTCTGAGATAAACTTTCTCTAGCATACATTTAATCTCTGCCGGGGCAGATTTTTTATAGGATTTTCCTCTATATGCAATTATTATTTAAGAAATGCAATTTGAGCTTTTTACTCAGTGCATTGTGGTTACATAGTTAGAAAAACAGACAAAAATCAAAGCAATAGTGAGTTCTAGGATAGCAGAGGCATATAAACAGAACTGAGAGATGGCTGTGAAGGACAGAAGGCTTTTCTGTTTGTTTGTCTGTCTGTCCACCTGTCTGTTTGTGGTGTTTCTCTGTCATGAACTTGCAATGATATGTGATAGCTGAAGTGCCTACAAATGTTCATCTTGTTCTCATCATAGCTATTGCCTGCTCCTTTGGTTTTTCTCTCTACTTGAGAACTTTATGATGAAGATGAGTAAAAACCGAGATATCAATGGAGAACATTTTTGAAGATTGATATGTGGCAAATGATAGAATGCCATTATTCTTCAACAAGAATGCATAGGTTTGAGAGAAATCCACGTGGTGACCATGGATTTGTGATGCTCAGATGCCCCTTCAAGAGAACTTGCCATGGGAAGCAGAATTGACAGCCTCACGATGATGCACCTTCAGATCCACCATGGAGCTTGCATGGCCATGGCACTCACACATCCTTTGGGCCACTCCAAGGCGGTGGCTGAAAAAGGTGGGAGTGCCAGGGCCAAACTGTTTCTGCCTGACCTAGAAGAGTCTATCGGCAATCTTTGCGCAGCCACCCAGCATCAGCCTGGCTCTGAACTGTGGTGCAGTCTGAAGCATTCCTGCTCAATCCTCCTCACATCTGTTTCCTTTCTCTGAATGTCAAACACACATCTGGGCTGAAGGGCCCCTTTCCCTGGCTCCCTCCCATTTTATCTTTCACAGATCTCCTCCCATAGACTTGTAATGTAACTAATTTAATCTTGGTATCTGCTGCTTGTAAGCCCCGGAATGACAAATCCCTAAACAGGTGAACATCCTAGGCTTGTTATGGAAGGGTTATTTTATTTATTTCTGAGTTCCCAGGATGTGCCACATGTCTGGAAAATAATGGCAAATACTTACTAGTATTCCCTTATATGATATGCATTTCTATTCTATGGACATTTCAAAGTAAGTTTGTTTATTTATTTAATTTTGACATATAGTAGTTCATTTAATTCTCATATCTCTTAAGGTAGATTTTATGATCTTCATTTAGACATGAAGAAATTGAGTCACAGAAAATTTATGCAACTTTTTCAAGGTTACACAGTTTACAAGAAGTAGTAGCACTGAAATGGGAAGAATATAGGCTCTTACATTTATGCTCTAATTAGATACATTAGTAGGTTATTAATATGAGTTGGAGGTAGGGGAATAAGGCTGAAGGGCTGGAAGACTGACCAAGTAAAGAAAACAATATTGTAACATCATCACATTTATACATTCATAATATTATTTTATGTATATAAAGTCATTTCTAACAATAAAAAGAAAATGAAATACTATTCATACAAGTGAATATGTCTGAATTGTTTTTTATTTCAGAATCTTATGGGGTTACATAATATTTGGTTACATATAATACCTTTGCCTAGCCCAAGCCAGGGCTACAAGCGTGCCCTTCCCCAATATAGTGTGCTCTGCATACATTAGTTGTGAATTGATTCACCCCCATGTCCCCCTCCCACCTGACTGGCACCAGGTGAATATTACTTCCATATGAGCACCTTAGTATTGATTGGTTAGTGCCAATTTGATGATGAGTACATTTGGTGCCTCTTTTTCCATTCTTGTGATACTTCACTTCAAAGGATGTGCTGAAGCTCTATCCAGGATGATATAAGAGTTGCTAGTTCACCATTGTTTTTTGTAATTGGTAGTATTCCAGGGTACAAATACCACATTTTATTAATCCATTCATGTATTCATGGGCACTTGGGTGGTTCTAACATCTTTGCAATTGTGAATTGTGCTGCCATATACATTTGAATGCAGATTTCTTTCTTATGGAATGCCTTTTTTTTTTTTTCCCCTTTGGATAGATGGCCAGTAGTGCGATTACTAGATCAAATGGTATTTCTCTTTTTAGCTCTTTGACATATCTCCAAATTACTTTTCACAGGTATTGCACTAATTTGCAGTCCTACCAGCAGTGCAAGAGTGTTCCTATTTCTCCAAATCCACAACAGCATTTGTTGTTTCGGGACTTTTTGATAAAGACCATTCTCACTGGAATTAGGTGATACCTCATTATGGTTTTGATTTGCATTTCCCTAATGACTAGAGATGCTGAGCACATTTTTATATGTTTGCTGGCCATTATTCTGTCTTCTTTTGAAAAGTTTTAGTTCATTTCCTTTGCCCACTTTTTGATAGGGTTCTTTGAATTTTTTCTTGTTAAATTTCTTAAGTTCTATATAGATTCTTTTTAAAGCTTTTTTTATCAGATATGTAGCATGCAAATATGTTCTCCTATTCTGTAAGTTGTGTATTCTCTCTGAAGATAGTTTCCTTGGCTGTGTAGAAGCTTTTTAATTTGATCAGGACCCATGTATTTATTTTTTTTGCTTCTGTGATTGCTTTGGGCATCCTCTTCATAATTCTTTGCCTAGGCCAATGTCTATAAGAGTTTTTACAACATTTTCTTCTAGAATTATTAAGGTTTCACACCTTAGGTTTAAGTCTGTTATCCACCATGAGTTGGTTTTTGTGAGAGGTGAAATAAGGGGATCCAGTTTTAATATTCTGCATGTGGTTATTCAGTTTTCCTAGCACCATTTATTGAATAGGTATTCTTTTCCCCAATGTACACTTTTGTTTGCTTTGTGGAAGATTAGATGACAATATGAGGATGGTTTTATATCTGGATTCTCAGTCGTGTTCCAAAGGTCTATATCTCTGTTCTTGTGCCAATACTACGGTGTTTTGATTACTACAGCCTTGTAGTAAAGCTTGAAGTGTGGTAGATTGATACAGATTGTTCTTTTTGCTTAAGATCACTTTGGCTATATGAGGTCTTCCCTGGTTCCATATGAAGCATAGACAAACTCATACCTATACTGCAAAAATTAGTCCACAACATTGAGAAGGATGGTATTCTCCCCAACTCATTCTATGAAACCAATATTTCCTTGATACCAAAGACAGGAAAGTACACAACAACAATAAAAAAAGAAAACTACAGACCAAAACCCCTCATGAATATAGATGTAAAAATCTTCAACAAAATCTTAGCAAACTGGATCCAACAGTACATCAAAGAAAATAATTCACCATGACCAGGTGGGCTTTATCCCCAAAATCCAAGGATGGTTCAACATATGTAAATCTATAAATGCAATTAACCACATAACTAAAAGTAAGAACAAAGACCATACGATTCTCTCAAAAGATGCAGAAAAAGCATTTGACAAAATCCAGCACACTTTTATGATAAAACTCTAACCCTGAGGTTTTTTCAGTCTTTTGTCTCTGTTCTTCATATTGAATATTTTGTATTGATCTAAGATAGTCACATGTATTGACTCATTCTTCTGTCATCTCCATTCTGCTATTGAAGCCATTCATTAATTTGCTTTTCAGCTATTAGGTTTTTCAGTTCTAAATTTCCATTTATTTTGATTTTATATTTTATATTTATATACTGAGAACTTTTAATTTTTTCTTAATTTTCAAGAGTTTACCCTTACCTCATGGTGGTAATAACAATGTGAGCACCTTTACAAATTATAATACTTATAATGTAGAATATACATATTGTATACCATACCCTGTTATATTACACCATATGGTATTGTATTGCATAATATCATGTTATATTATGTATTATGTGATAGATATGCAGACAAGAGAGAGAGAGAAACAGAGAGATTGCTTTGAAATACAAGAGTGAATGCTATTATAATAGGAGTGTCACAAATTGCAATGGAACATAATATTATATATTTTGAGCCCAATAATGGTTTTCTAATATATCTTTGGAACAGCAGTTGTTATTGTATTGGCTATTGGTCATATTTTCTTTGGTGAGACTAACCACATGACATGATGCATTCTGTACTATTCAGCAAGTGAAGATATCAACAGTGAAGTCCTATGTCGGCAATACAGATGGGGTTGGATCACAACAGATTCATCTATTGAGGCTGAAGTCCAGAATGGTATCATAAACAGGCATGGAAATTAAAAAAATAATTGATATGAAAGTAATATCTAATGCATATTGAAATAAAGTAGGGAATGTTCTCAGTAGATATTTGTTGAACTGACTAAATCAAATTGCCTTTACTTTTAATTTATCATTGCCTAAACCATAATTAGAAGTTAAATCAATATCTCATTTTATCTAGATTTTATTTCTTACACTACATGTTTATGTCTTAAATCATATGCAAGGACATGTTATATATCCATATTCATTATATGCTGCCACATTTGTGATTATTTTTCTACATCAAGGTTTTCGAGTTGAAATTTCTTCATCAGATAGATGGTTAAGGTAAATGACTAAAATTGGTATGGTAAATGAGAGATGTGTGTATTAGACAATAACATTAAGGACTTTGTGTAACTGAAGGTAGAATGCCCTGTAAAAACACACAAATAAAACTAATAGTAATGAATTTTTTTAATGTTATAAAAAAAATGTAGCCCCCAAAATACATTTGTGGACTCCATGTGGATTTCATGACTCTCATTTGTGATTCCTATTAGGTTGGTAATAGCACTTCATAGATTGGCACTTTTTTTCAGTGCAAGACCAGATAGTAAATATTTTTAAGCTATGTGGGCCATACACTCTCTGTCGAAACAACTCAACTACACTGTTGCAGTGCAAAAGCAGCCAGAGACAATATCTATATTAATGGACATGGATGTGTTCCAATGAAATTTTATTTATAGAAACAGTGATAGCTGAAATAATAGCCAGTGAGCTATAGTTTGCCAACCCCTGTCATAAATGGAGCAGTAGACTAGGATTTAGTGACTTTAGTTCTGGTTCAAATTATTATTCATGCTCAGAATTTTCCAATCATTTATTACTTCAATCATACAGCAAGATTTTATTTGTAAGTCATTTCTGCTTAGTTAGTTTGGATGTCTTCTTAAATATGCCTTCATTTGTCCATAGGGAGAGTTACTAATTTTTTAATATTAATGTTCCAAATGGATTCTTTCTAAGATTATTTTTAATTTTTTGGTTGAGTTATACACAAACATCCACAAAGCAAGATACTGTACTCACCTCTACTATGAGAGCATGATCAGTGCTGTGTGATACCTTCTGAGCCTTTCCATGCTGAAATGTGAAGGGTCAACGTTAGACATCCAAAGAGAAGACCAAGCTACCAACAGTATATCATTAGATCTGGTAAATAGATCTACTTCCAGCAATGCTAAAACATTAGCAATATTAGTGGGGGATGGGAGGATGAAATCCTATATACCTATTAGAATAAAATTAAATAACAATTGCCTTAAAATAGAAAGAGAGTTCCACCTTTAGTCATGAGGAAATGTCCCATGATATTATTTCTTGTTTGTTTGTTTGTTTGTTTGTTCTACACTTTTTGTTTGTTCCTGGTTTTGGTTTTAGGTATTCTTGTAACATGTACACAGTTGGTCTTAGGTAAGGTTTTTCTATGAGATTTTTGAGTTACTCATGAAGACACACATTTGAACAAATGAGTATTATAACATGCTTAATACTGCCACTTGAAAAACAAAATTTTATATCAACTGAGATTAGTTGATTACTTGCTTTTTGGTTGGTTTGTGTTTATATTTTTCAAGCAGAGGAGACAATTATCTGGGTCTATATTACTTCCATCACTATTTTATGATCCTTTAAAAAGGTGTATTTGCTAATCTAACAGTTTAGTTTTTTGATTACTTAGTTGTTAAAATTTTTTGCAGGAGAGTCAAAGAAAAGAAGTTGATTTTTTAAAACATATATCCTTTATATCATCACAAGTCAACAATGTATTCTTAAGCAGAAAAAAATATTCTTTGTTTCAGAAATATTTGAAGAAGTGTCTGACACATTTTAAATGATCAGTTAATCCAAGGAAAAGTTGGACTATTGTAAGAAAGCTCTTGTTTTCATTGTTCTTAGCTACCTTACTATGGAAAATGCCAAAGAGAGAGTTGAGTGTTTAGAAAAGACAAATATTTAAAAAGTGACTTATTTCATTATGTTAAAAAGAGTTAGAGGCCGGGCGTGGTGGCTCACGCCTGTAATCCTAGCACTCTAGGAGGCCGAGGCGGGCGGATTGCTCGAGGTCAGGAGTTCGAAACTAGCCTGAGCAAGAGCGAGACCCCGTCTCTACTATAAATAGAAAGAAATTAATTGGCCAATTAATATATATAGAAAAAATTAGCCGGGCATGGTGGTGCATGCCTGTAGTCCCAGCTGCTCGGGAGGCTGAGGCAGGAGGATTGCTTGAGCCCAGGAGTTTGAGGTTGCTATGAGCTAGGCTGATGCCACGGCACTCACTCTAGCCTGGGCAACAATGCGAGACTCTGTCTCAAAAAAAAAAAAAAAAAAAAAGAGTTAGGGTTTATAGGCATAAATACTTACATAATTGTGTGATGCAAATATGAGCTATATTCTATTCCTTTCCAAGTGTGTTTGAAATAGCAGGGCTGTCATCTGCATTAGCCATACAAGAAGGTGGGAGACTCTTGTCTTAAAGTACCATTGCACTAACTATAATCATGTGAACTAAAATAAAATCTTATGGCTCCCTCCCATTGGCTGACTAAAAGGACCCTTCTTGGCCAAGGGGATACCCTAAAACTGAATTGCCTGCCAGGATGAAGGAGGTCAAACATGGTCATCATGCCCCCCTCCATTCTTGGAGATATCCTTTGTAACTCATTAACAGGCCTAAGGCCATGCAAGACAAACTTGCAGGTCCTAAATTTTTGCAACAAATGTATGGCCAGTAACTTTTCTCTGATTAACAGACTCCCTTAAAACATTCCAAGCCTTTTTTAGAAAACATCCATTTTTTAACCAATTACAAGTCAAAGAGTCTTTAAACCCACCTATAACCTGTAAGGCTATACAGGTATAGCTTTTGAAATGGCCCACTTTTTTGGGCCAAAACAATGAATGCCTTCCATGTATTGCTTTATGACTTTACCTGTAACCGCTGTCTTCCTCAAAAGTTTAAAACCAAACTGTAACCCAACCACAGCGAGTCCACTTGCTGAACGCTTTTTGGAGGTGGCTCCAGGTCATGGTCCTCCAATTTGGCTCAGAATAAATCTCTTTAAATTATTTTACATAGCTTGGCTTCTTTTCCGTTGACAAGGAGAAATACAGAGCTTTTAAAGAGAGGGGGATTTCAGCTTCAGTCTATTACTGTTTAACTAAAGCTGATCATCCTGATCAACCCCATGTCCAGCGAAGACAACTGTGACCTCTGCCCAGACAATTCTGTTGAGCCACCTCCTGTGGTACAAAGAAACAAAGGACACCCCACTGCCCTCCTGATTACTGGCCTCTGGCAGGGATGCAAGTTTTAACTCCCAAGAAGAGTGAGGGAAGTTTTAAAGAGACAGCTTATAAAACATTTTGCTCTTTGTTCAGGGCTTTGTTTCCATTACAGTATATTTATATACAACTGGTAGCACAGTAGGTTTGTTTATACTAGCATCACCAC